>NC_048409.1:28134654-28151551 GCF_013103735.1 Etheostoma cragini
CGGGTAGCTCAGTTGGTGAAGCGGGCGCCCGGGTAGCTCAGTTGGTGAAGCGGGCGCCCGGGTAGCTCACTTGGTGAAACGGGCGCCCGGGTAGCACACTTGGTGAAGCGGGCGCCCATATATAGAGGTTTACTCCTCAACGCAGTGGGCCCGGTTTCGACTCCGACCTGCGGCCCTTTGCTGCACGTCATCCCCCCCCTCTCTCTGTCTCTTTCACTTCTTCAGCTGTCCTGTCATTAAAGGCCTAAAAATGCCCAAAAAACAATCAAAAAATAAATAAATATTGGACAATATTAAATAACATAAAAGTTGGCGACTGTGTTGACTTAGTGAGCAAAATAACTAACTTTTTTTTCAACGTTAATGATATAAAAAAAAAAATTAAACTAATATTGAAAAGTAAACCACTGAAAAAGTGATTCCAGCACTTATAAAGAAGCATTTATGTAAGTTTATCCGACACTGATAACACCGAAACATTTCCTTCTCCTTCCAGTGAGATGGTGGACTGTTTTAATGAGATAGCCGGTGACCCAGAATGCCGAGTGGTTGTGGTTTCTGGAGCCGGGAAGATGTTCACAGCCGGTAGGTTTCCGTCTGTTTGACATTCAACGACACCAGCTCTGCAGTAAAGCTGTATTATATTATCCTCTGAGCTCTATTTACTCTCTGGGCTGTATTTATAACTCTGGGCTGTGTCCCCCGTCCAGGCATCGACCTGATGGACATGGCCAGCGACGTCCTCCAGCCGGAGGGCGACGACGCGGCCAGAATCTCCTGGAACATGAGAAGAATCATCACCAAGTATCAAGAGACGTTCTCGGTCATTGAGAAGGTCGAGGAGGGTTTCTCTGTTTATCACACTGAGGGATTTTAAGATTATTGATGATTATGTAATTGGACAGCATTTTAATTCAATTAAATGTTATTTATAGAATCAATTCATAACAAGAGTTATCTCGAGACACTTTACAGGTAGAGCAGGTCTAGACCACACTCCAGAATTTACAAGGACCCAACAGGTCTAGTAGTTTCCTCCAGAGCAAGCAGCAGTGGCAAGGAAAAACTCCCTTTTAGGAAGAAACCTCGGACAGACACAGATCCAGACCCAGACCTAGACCCAGACCTAGACCCAGACCCAGACCCCTGCTCTTGGTAGGCGGTGTCTGACGAACGGTTGTCGAGGAAAAACTTCCCTTTAGGCAGAAACCTGGGACAGACACAGACCCAGACCTAGACCCAGACCTAGACCCAGACCAAGACCTAGACCAGGCTCTTGGTAGGCGGTGTCTGACGAACGGTTGGCAAGGAAAAACTTCCCTTTAGGCAGAAACCTGGGACAGACCCAGGCCCAGACCTAGACCCAGACCCAGACCCAGACCCAGACCAGGCTCTTGGTAGGCGGTGTCTGACGACCGGTTGGGGTTAGAACGAAGAGTGGAAATAACAGTCCCAAAAAGATAGTAGTTTGTAATCATTTACAATGATTGGTTGTCATGGTATTTTCCTGTGACGTTGACGATGTTTTCTTCTCGTAGTGTCCCAAGCCCGTCGTGGTAGCGGTCCACGGAGCCTGTATCGGGGGAGGTGAGACATCATGATCACACAGTTATAGTGCAGCCATGAACTCAGACCACGGGGCCATGTCACAACGTAAGATCAGTGGGCTAGCTGGCAAGATTTGGGCTTTAACTCTGGTTTTCTGGTGTCGAGTATCTGGCTCACTTCTACCAGAGTATAGGAAACTATGGTAACAGATGCTGCACGGCTAACCTGATCCAGAGAAGTCAGGATACATTGATTGATTTTATTTGACCACTTGAATATAAAAACAATGAAAACAGTACTCTGTGTCACACGTTAAAATATACATAAATAGTGAGGAATGACACAATAAAGCCCCGAGAATGATTCCTATCGTGGTCCCATTGTGGGAGTTAAACCTGATTTTTGATACAGGTCCCGGGATGGTACCCGTTGTGTGTCTGCATGGAAAAGATGGCTGCTCTTTCACATCTCACTGCATCACTAGTGAATCCTTTAGATAAGGAAGTCTTCAGAAATTGTTAGGATGTAGCCATGTAGGCTGAGTTCTTTGCTGCGACCCGAGTTTGAGTCCAACCTGCGGCCCTTTGCTGCGTGTCATCCCCCCATCTCTCTCCCACCTTCCCTGTGTCTATCCACTCACTATCTAATACAATTTTTCCCAAACTTAGGGTCGGGACCCGAAATGAGTCGCGGACACGCTTCATTTCGGTCGCCAATTGGCAGAGAACAGACTAAATACTCAGCATGACCTCAGATTGGCACTTTCAAAAACCAAACCTAGACTAGATCAGCTGGTTGATATCTCCAAGCCATCTTTTGTTGACTTTTATAATGGAATAAATATACTTCATATACATTTAAATACATGGGTTTTGTTCCGAGTCCTGGGGAGACACCAAATTTGTCTTTTGGGTCTTGAGCTGAAAATGTTTGGGAACCACTGGTCTAATAAAAAGGGGAAAAACTGCCCCCTGAAAATAATCTTAAAAGAAAATGTTACAATAATCACATGTTACAAGGGTGTGTCATTTAAAGTGGAGAAAACTTAGTTTCAACGCCTTCGTGTTCACTGTGGATGTTGTGCTCTGTGTCAGGTGTGGATCTGGTGGATGTTGTGCTCTGTGTCAGGTGTTGATCTGGTGGATGTTGTGCTCTGTGTCAGGTGTTGATCTGATGGATGTTGTGCTCTGTGTCAGGTGTTGATCTGATGGATGTTGTGCTCTGTGTCAGGTGTTGATCTGATGGATGTTGTGCTCTGTGTCAGGTGTGGATCTGATGGATGTTGTGCTCTGTGTCAGGTGTTGATCTAGTGGATGTTGTGCTCTGTGTCAGGGGTTGATCTGATGGATGTTGTGCTCTGTCAGGTGTTGATCTGGTGGATGTTGTTGATCTTATGGATGTTGTGCTCTGTGTCAGGTGTTGATCTGGTGGATGTTGTGCTCTTTGTCAGGTGTTGATCTGGTGGATGTTGTTGATCTGATGGATGTTGTGCTCTGTGTCAGGTGTTGATCTGATCACAGCCTGTGACATCCGACTATGCACCCAGGACGCCTGGTTCCAGGTAAAGGTACGTACACGTCCATCTAATTACTAAAATTTGGAAATGTGCTAAGGGAAATGTTTCTTGGGGAAAACAAGAAAAAAGATAAATAATTAAGAGGAAACAAAGAGAGTTGTAACACAGTTTTTCTGTCTTTAAAGGAAGTTGATATCGGGCTTGCAGCAGATGTTGGAACTCTCCAGAGACTTCCTAAAGTCATTGGCAGCCGCAGGTAAACCAGCCGTGTTAATAGACCAGCCATGTTAATAGACCAGCCATGTTAATAGACCAGCCATGTTAATAGACCAGCCATGTTAATAGACCAGCCATGTTAATAAACCCGCCATGTTAATAGACCAGGAGAGTCTGGGGGAGAGGTCATGTGACGTAGTATGCACATTTAAAAGTGGTTTTGAAAGCCTTTAAAGTGGTCATCAAACACCTTTTGTATGAGCTTCAACTCCATAGTCTATATTTATATGCTAATATATCTATATACTTTTATCTTTATACTAATAAGCCTATATACTAAGTCTAGTATGGATGTGTTATTTAATCTGCTTTAGATAGATAGATGGTATATAAGAAGAAGAAAGGAAAAAAAACTAAAGTGTGTGTGTGTGTGTGTGTGTGTGTGTGCAACTGAGTCTATGATGTGTAAATAAGTGAAGCATAAGATTTACTAAAGGATAAAAGTAGAGAAAGGGGGTCGGACCTGATGATAAGTTGTTTATCAACTTCTTCCTTCTCCTTTTGAACATTGGGACATTAACATGACCTTATTTATCTGTCATTTAAATTATACATGTATGAATGCATGTATATAAATCTTTTATTTTAATGTTTTTTACATGGTCAAATAAACTATTAAACTAAGTATTAAATTAGTATAGTATTAAAAACAATGTCCTATATCAATGTTCTTTTTAATTCCCCAAAATAACATGATTGATTCCACACAACGCTCTTTGCCAAGTACAAATCTCTACTTTAATTAATCCTTTAATTTTAGTCTAAATAATTCCTAATTTCTGCTTTTCTAATTGTAATTACCCAAAATAACTTGATTGATTCCACACAATGCTCTTTGGGGTGACTTTGATCATTCATTTTCTGGGCGTCCTATTAAATTTTATAGCATTTGACAAACAAATTGAAGTGTTTTTTTTATAATAGTATTAAGTAAAAGTTGACAAATTCCAGTCTGATTATCATCAACATCCGTTCCTTTAATTTTAGTCTCAATAATTCCTAATTTCTGCTTTTCTAAATCAAACATTAGGCATAATTTCCTATAAATGAGGTTTATTGACCATAAATTTCAAAAATTGCTGTAAAAAAAAAGTTAATAAGTTAGTGTTACGTAGTGTTGAAACGTCAAGCATTGGAAAAGTGTTGAAAAAAGGGACAAAAACGTAAGAAAAAGTTAAAAATATTGATAAAAAGCTTCAAAATTCTTGATTTTCAATGTTGACGGGAGGACAACACAAGGGTAAAAAAAGACAAAATTACCCAGTAAATTTACCTGTTAAAACACTGGAGTTGCAGGTCTACTGCGGTCTCCGTTGGTTAGTTAGTGTAATTGTGTGACTTTGCTGGATCCAAACTAACCCTGTGAGAGCATCCAAAAAGGTTTAAAACACAGCGTCTGAATCAGGAAATAAAAGTAATATGTATTCTGTGTGTAGTCCACGTTGTCACGTGACTAACTCTCCCTCTTCCTGTAGCCTCGTGAACGAGTTGGCTCTGACCGCCAGGAAGATGCATGCCGATGAAGCCAAAAGCAGCGGATTGGTCAGGTGAGCTCATACGTACTCTATATATACACTTATATGCTGCAGGTGTTTTCTTTCATTAAGTACTGTTGTTTTTACTAAACCTAAAAAGTTGTTGGTTGAAAAATGATAAGCTGCATCGACATTTATTGGTAATCATGATGGGGGGGATTAAAATGAATGACTAGTACTTTAGGTTACTGTACCTCAGCTTTCAAATCAGTAATCAATGTGCAAAGAAGTGATTTCCTCCGTGTTATACTGTAGATTTATCATCAGAACTTTAAATTATTAGAAAGCCAGTCAGTCATTTTCAACCAAAAATTAACCCTCATGTTGTCCTCGGGTCAAATTGACCCGTTTTCCTGTATCAAATGTTCTTTTTAATTCCCAAAAAATAACATGACTGATTCCACACAACGCTCTTTGACAAGTACACATCTCTACTTTCATTAATTTTGGGGCGTCTTGTTCAATTTTATAGCATTTGGAGAAAAAAAAAATTGTTCAAGTGTTTTGAAATAGTATTGAGTAAAAGTTGACATATTCCAGTCTGTGATTATCCATCAACATCCATTCCTTTTAATTTTAGTCTAACTAATTCCTGCTTTTCTCAAACATTGGGTATAATTTCCTATTAATGAGGTTTATTCACCATAAATTCTAAAAATAACTGTAAAACTAAAGTTAATAAGTTAGTGTTAAATGTCAAAAAAGTGGCAAACATTGAAAAAAAGTGTTAAAAAGCATCAACAAAAATATTGATTTTCAATTTTGACGGGAAGACAACACAAGGCTTAAGTACTACTTTGTGCTTTACTGCAGTTTCAACCATCACCTTTTTTAAGGAAGGATTCTTTTATTTGAACCCCTTTCCTCTTCAGCCGAGTGTTTGCGGATAAGGAGGCCATGATGGCCGGAGCGCTGGAGATGGCCGAGGAGATCGCCGCTCGCAGTCCTGTAGCTGTGCAGGGCACCAAAATCAACCTGGTCTACTCCAGAGACCACAGTGTGGCAGAGGGACTGAACTACATGGTGAGAACACTAGCTTTTAAAATACAATGGAGGATTTAGTCAGAAACACCATGACCACAGAGCTGCCTTTGTGTGTTTTAATCTTCACTAAATAGCTTGTTCATCCTTCTCCAGGCCACCTGGAACATGAGCATGCTCCAGACTCAGGATGTGATGAAATCAGCTCAGGCCGCCATGGAGAAGAAGAGTCCCAAGACGATCGCTTTCTCCAAACTCTAAACCTCGCTGACGCAAAGTTCAGATACACACAGACAGAAGCTGCCACTGTGGCCTTTCTGTGTGAAGGGAAACCGCATCGATGTGGTCCGGGAAGCTGGGGCCACTTGAGTGTGATGCAGTGAGATTTAAGAGAGGGACGCTTGGGATTGGTTTCCAAAGAAGTGAATTATTTGGGTGCAAAAGCCTTTAAAACAGCATTTTGATAAATCATCAATGTGTAAAATCTGAATTATAAGTGACTTCAGGTTAACCTCTTCCCCAGGTGAAGTTAAACTGTAATATAAAGAGGATTTTCTGAGCTTGTCACTGTAGAAAAGCTGTTTTTGTAAATCTGTAATCTACTTCATGAATGTTTAATCTTAAAAAAACTCATTTTAAAGTTGGTGTTCACTGATTTTTGAAATATCCATGTTGACCGGTTGTTATTTCCTAAAATGATTTAACAACGGGCGGATTCAAATAACTTAAAATGCTTTATTGATAAAAACTTAAATTATACAAATAAACTTAAAATTCACAATAGTGTCTGCGTCTGCTTGGCACGAAGTTTCTGTAACGTTTTCTGTGAAG
Organism: Etheostoma cragini; assembly: GCF_013103735.1. Lineage (NCBI taxonomy): Eukaryota > Metazoa > Chordata > Actinopteri > Perciformes > Percidae > Etheostoma > Etheostoma cragini. The sequence goes on from NC_048409.1 coordinate 28,141,342, forward strand.
AGACGGTGGAAAAATATTTAATTCAGAATTCATGCGACTAAAACAACAATGTTGGTGCTCGCAGTTCTGTAACAATCAGTCTTTAAAACATTTTCCCAAACAAACACTCATGATTCGGGTGTTTTACCCTGTGGAACTCCTTGGCCTTCAGTCGGTTTTTTGCACAAGCTTCCTGTCTGTTCCTGATGGCTCGCTGATGCTTGACTTCCTCCAGCTGCTCGTACAGTCTGAAGAAACACACACACACACACACACACACACACACACACACACACACACACACACACACACACACACACACACACACACACACACACACACACACACACACACACACACACACACACACACACACACACACACACACACACACACACACACACACACACACACACACACACACACACACACACCATCTTTCTTTGTGAACGCCACGTCTATATTTAAAGAGGAACTATGCTTTTTTTATTCAGAAGTTATTCCTATGATGTAAGACACGTAAGAATCATTAGTAAATGTGAACAACTCTCCCATATTCAAAAACTAGAGTCCTAAAACTGAGATTTGTCTGGAACGGCTCCATAGTCAATAAATTGGTAAAGATGTAATAGATGACACAGAGCACCCAATTTATTGATATCGTGATTTGAGACTATATAGATTTTGGATATCGTAACATGTTATAAGTGTCGTCTTTTCCTGGTTTTAAAGGCTGCATTACAGTAAAGTGATGCTGTTTTTTGAGCTTCTATTTTGTGACTTTACCCACTCAGTCATTAAATCCACATTACTGATGATTATTCATCAAAAATCTCATTGTGGAGATATTTTATGAAAGCACGAATAGTCAACACTACAATATTGTTGTGGTATCAATATCGTGATAATGGATTTTCTCCATATCGCCAGCGCTAGGACAGAACAATAAAATAAAGAAAAACATTCTGTGGGTCCAAAAAGAAATCACTCACATTCATGGTCTAAAGAGGAGCTCCAGACTTTATACCATATATCACAAGTTTGAGACCCACGTCCCTGGTTTCTGTCTTTAAGAGAGTGGTTCATGTTAATTGAACTTGCATAGGCCTTAAAAATAACGTGATGGAATTCTTAATTAAGGTGGGGTTCCCTTTTAATGCAAGTAATCTAGTTTTGGGTTTCTGGTCCCTAAATCAATACTCAATTAGAAGTAGTAGTGAAGAGAAGCAACATTAACTGCACAGTAGACGGTGTAAAGGTTAAAGGTTATATTGTGGCAGTACCTCTGAGTTCTCTGGTGCATCTCAGAGACCTCCAGTTTCCTTGTCTCCGGGGTGCAGCTCTTCACCTCGTCCACCTTTTTCAGCCTGAAATCACTCACTGAGGGAACACAGATAAAAAGGTGTTTGCACAGATTGTTACTGACCACTTTACAAACGTATGCCTGGCATTTCAAATTAAACGTAACAGGTCATTGTTTTCCACAAGAAACCCACACAACACGTAGTACAGCACAGAGCCAGCTGGGTGTTAAATCAGATTAAAGACATTTCAGAGAGGATAATTAATTGTGAGTTAGGGACCAGTAGTTTTAATTAAAGGTACATTTTAAATTGTGCACCAGGAGACCAAAAGGAACAACTCCAACTTGTGGGGGCCACTCGTTAAACAAATGTAGGGCTTAAAGAGAGATGACTCACAATGTCCAACGGTATCAATCAGTGGTTCCCGAACATTTTCAGCTCAAGACCCAAAAGAGAAATTTCGTGTCTCCCCGGGACCCAAATTTACGGAACAAAAGCATGAATTTAAATGTATATGAAGTATATTTATTCCATTATAAAAGTAAACAAAAACAGAAAAGGTTTCTACTCTCCTTCCTGTGTCTCTGTCCCCTCCCATCGTCCCTCAGTACCGACACCAACATTGTTTTTAAATAATGCTGACTTGAATTTAATGAGATGTGTGTGTCTGGTTGAAGATATCAAGGTTCAGTTTTTGAAAGTGCCATTCTGAGGTCATTCTGAGGTCATGCTGAGGTCATGCTGAGCATTTACTCTGTTCTCTGCCAATTGGAGACCCAATGAATTAGGTCTGCGACCCATTTTGGGTCCCGACCCTATGTATGGGAAACACTGGTATAAAAGTAAGATACCTTGAGGGAGAAGCTGGGGCTTCTTCTGCTTGATAAAGCCAGTTTTCTCAGCTTGATGCAGTTCCGCCTGTCCCCCCTTTGACTTGGTATTAGTCTTATGTTGAGGTTCTGTCTTAGATCTTTCCTTACTGGGGACAGGTTGAGATTCCTTAGATCTAGACTGCTCTCCGGCTTCAGATGGAGCTTGGCTCACGGGTTGAATCTTGGCAAGAGTCGCTTTAGCCTTAATTTCCTCCACTCTGCAGGCCGATCTCTGGAGCAGCGCTCGGCGCTTCTTGTGGTGGACCTCCTGCTGGTCTCTGGTAGGACCCCACTGGAACTCCAGGAGAGTCCCTGAATCTAGAGAGGGGGGAGGAGTTTAAACGTAACAACAAGTTACATTTTTTCTGGCTGACAATCCACGGCCTTATCTTATTTTCTATGATAAACATGTATTCCTGACTCAATTAACATTATTCTGGAAATGACCACTTATATTGTTTCCATAGTGGATTTTTAATATGAATTATAACCTTATGACAAAAAACAAACCCCTGTTCCATGTTTAATTGTGTTCTAGTAGAGACTGATTGCATTCCCTAAACATATGTTATCTCAATTGTCTGAAATTGAGATAAAGACGATATTTGTAGATTATGAAGTAAAATTTTATTTGAGAGTTGTTTTAAAAAAAAAACCAAAAAGTCAAATTGACCCGAGGGATACGAGAGTGTCCCAAAAGTGAAGACAACACAAGGGTTAAAAAGTTTTTCCTGGTCGCTGTCACACCAAATGCATGCTCTTTTGGGGAGGGAGGGGGGGGGGGGTCCTGAGATAACGTCTGTTATGACTTGACACTATAAACAAACTGAAATTAAATTATTTTTACTTTTTTGTTCCTGATCACATTCACATTCAAGTTTCTTCACAATCCAGCATCTCACACATACAGCACTCCCATCAGTGTTATATCTTAGTTAGATATACGGAGTCTTTAATTGTTTTGATTATTTACCTGGGTGTGCTTGGTTTTTGTCCTCTGGAGTCTCATCCGGTGACAACGAGGATTCTGTCCCCTAAAGACAACAGGGTTAGGGTTCAGAGATCTGAAAGACACCGGCAGCTGAAGTCAAAGTTAAAAACCTTTATAGACGTCACCTCTGTCTCATGGCCTTTCTGTCCCTCTTCGCTCGCTCCATCTTGATGTTTGTCTTCCCAAGTTCCCTCGTCCTCAGTGATGGCTGTCTCTTGGTCCTCCAGCGTGGTATCCGTCAGGCTCACTAGTGTAATCTGGGACTGCTCCAGGATCCCCTTCTCACTGCCGACCTCCTGATAGACGGGAATAGATGACAAGTTAAAACAAGTAAGGGAGGACAACACAGTTTAAAAGCATTAAGCTGTCATTTTCCTAAATAAACGGACCTTAAAATCTACAAATAACATCCTGCAGTTGAAGCGTGACAGTGCCGTGCTCTTTTGCAAAGTGTACCAAGGTGAAGAAGAAACCAATATCGTACCCATAGCTTATCTGAGACAGGCCAGAGGTTGCCGAGCCTTTCAGAAACGGCGTTTCTGTCCGCATCCGCTCCCTCTGGGGACATCATGGTGGGAGACACAATGAGGACCGATTCACTGGTTTGGTTCTGGGATGTGGTGAGCTGGGAGTAGGATTCCTGCAAGGCAGGGTCATCTGCTTTGCAGCTGGATGGATCCTCTGTTCTGAGGTGCTCAGGTGAAGGTTCAGACTCGGTGTGGATTTCAATCTCCTCAGCAGGTGTGGAAGCAGGGCTTCCCCCGCTGGCAGGAGGTCCTTCAGGGGAGGTGGGTCCATCGTGTTCGGGCTGGTGAAACGTCATGGAGGGGTCTGCTGTCTCGTTGTGGGTGACCTCAGCCAGAAGAGGGTGGAATGAGTCTGAACCTGGAAACACTGAAGATGGTGATAAACATGAACATAAAGCACATTTAAGTTTCTAACCAGGTAAGAAACATCCATGCAAAGATGGCTGACATCTAAAACATTAGATAAAAGAACTGCAAGAACACATTTGACTCTTTTTGCTCCAAGTTTCCAGAATTAAACTTGGCTTCAGCTACAAACTGAGACAACAGATACATACTGTTCATTGTATTCTCCCTCGGATAAAACCACCATAAGGTCATTTTAGAAGTTACTATTATATGCCTCACCTTCAGTCCTCTCTGGGCCCAGGTCCATGTTGGTTTGGTCCTGCAGATGTGGATTCACAGCCGGGACAGAAACACTGCGTGACGAGGATTCAGGAGGCAACACTGGATGTGACGGCCCACTGGCCTCAGTGGAGACTCCAAGATCTACGTGGGTTCTTTCATCTAGAAACAGCAGATATGATCACTAACTCAAACTTTTTTTCCTACTTTGAGGAAGTAGAGCAGGGACAGATGTTTTTAATCTTATGCCACAAAGCTTGATTGGGTCCAGATGGAGATCTCTATATGTTTGAATTGTCTTTGATGCTTTTGGTTTGTAGAAAGTTCTCTTTACAAATAGATGTTTTTCAGTGTTGTACATGGTGAAGAAAACAATGTATATAATAGTTCATCCGAGAGAGACAAAGACCCCTCTGACTGAGCAACAGTTGGATAAGAAGAGAAGAAATCAGCAGTCATTGGTCAAAGAAACTGGAAGCTTAGCATCAACATGTGTTCAGATTTAAATTTTATCAGCTGAACATACTATGGACTGACAAATCAGTTTAATCTTCTTTAATCTAAACATTGAGAAGGTCTGCAGAGAGAAGGTCTGCAGAAGGCCCAAAGACCCAAAACACAACAACTCCATATCTAGAGCACGTTGGACGTTTGAATCATTTAGTTCTTCTTTAGGTGCCAAAACTATTTCATATAATATTTTTATTGTCTGAATTATACTGTCTTTATCTCTGTTAAAATAGTTATTACGAACAGCAGTGTATTCACTGATATAAACTGATTCATATAAACTGACTCAGAGCAATTTACTTTTAATTTTAACTCGACTGTATTCATTCATAAAGAGCTGTGTGAATTGAGGGTTAACTGCCTAACAAAACATTAAAAATAGCATCAATAGTTTCAACTACAAATGCAGCTAACAGTCCATTTGCTTAATTAATTTCTATTTATCCATTATTTGTTTAACAATGGGAAATGGCCATCATGAACTTATTTAAGTTCATCACGAGGGTGGAGTCCTCATACACCTTTCTTTACCTGAGCCTCCACTGTGCTGCGCTGCAGACTCATCCAGCTCCCCGACCAGCGGTCTCATTCTGCTCTCATCCAACCATGTAGTCGACTGCTCCAATGGCATCTGACCCATCAGCTGACCGCCATGAAAGTCCTGCCCACCACTCAGCCAATGAGAGCTGGAGTGATGGGAGAGTCGACCAATCATTCGACTCAGAGTGGAATCCCATCCACCTTGATCAAAGCTCGTTGAAACAGGCCGACCTGTTGTCAGCTGACCAATCATGGACGAGTGAGCCGATGGGTGACCGACCAATCGCTCCATGGCTGAGACCCTCTGGTCGCCAGCGAGACAGGATGACTGGTCTGCCAGCTGGCCAATCAGAGGTCTGAAAGAGTCCTGTTCCTGGTCCACACCCATTGACGTGTCCTCACCTGGCAAGTGCTCCAGGATCGGATTCACTGTATTCTCCCATTCCTGTAGCAAAAACCAAAGCACTGATTGAGTGTTGGGTATTTAACAGCAAAAATAGTTATAACTGACTTCCATTCATGGTATAAGTTCCAAAATAAAATGGAAAATATGCAGAGTCAAAGTCAAACTGCAGTAACATCAATCAGCACACCGTATAATACTTTTTGCAGATCCTTTAAAGTACAAGTTAGTGGCCGAAAACATCAGTGTTACAACTTTTAATTTAAAAATAGGGACTGTGAGTCACTGACCAGGCCACTCCTCTGTGCTCCTGCTGTGTCTGAGGGAAGAGACTGATGAGATCTTTCATCCGCCCCTCTCCTCTCAGAGACTCGAACCAAGGACTGCTGGGAAACTGAAGAGCCAGTTTCTTCCACATATGAGGATTCACTGTCTGTCGGCCAACAAAGAAGAAACACTTGTACTAACATGATGCCGTCCAACACTAACACACACATTTCAGACGTTGGAATCACACCTCTGCACACCTGTGTGTCACGTTTGTATGTAAAACTAAGTAAAACAGCTTGAATTCCCCTTGATGAGAGACGTATGGTGGTATGGTTATGGCATCTCGCACCACTATTTGAACGCAGATTTCTTTTTGCCTTGCCTTTGAGTGTAGTTGTATGAACATACACAAACACATACAATACATACAAACATTTTTAGACATTGTCGGAAGACACACTGTAAGAAGTAGCAGTAGTTTGTGTTTTCTTCCCGTCAACCATGAAAGAAAATTATTGCTTTTTCTGACATTTCTGTCACTTTTTCAATGCTGTGGGTGCTTTTTTTTAAAATGTTTTTTCCAAAGTTATTTGATATTTTGAAGGCCCATTTTTTTCTGATGAAAAAACTGAAAACGGGTCAAATTTGACCCGAGGACAACACGAGGGTTAAAGCATACCGAGCTTAACTTGTACCATCATACATCCTGAGGTGTTTTAAATAATTGCAGTAAACTAACACAGATGCGACAACTGCCATCAATCTAACAAGCTGAACACAAACGATATGTAAATGTGTGGTGTTTATGTTCACCTGTGGTTTTGCCAGCAGTGCTGAGCGAGATGTTTAGCTCCCTTGTGTATTTGTCTATAATGTGCTGGATGCTGCTGTCATTAAACAGAGAGTCTGCCGCCAAACGAGGATGGCCTTCAGTCGAGCTTTCCTTAACGCCGAAGCTTTGACCGGATGGAGAGGAAACGTCAAGTAAGTCTGCTCCTTGTTCTACACGTCTTAGAGGCGGGGATTTATCTAATGAAGAAATGGGAGGAAGAGAAAAAAGAAGAGATTTGATTAAAGCTATCATAAAGATAGAAAAGCAATCAGCATGTTGCATATATACACAACTTAAAAAGGTCATGTGATTAGATTTGATTCAACTTTACTGTTATTACACAGGTACAAGGCAACGAAATGCAGTTTAGGTCTAACCAGAAGTGCAATAGCAGCAGGTGCAGGATATACACTGGTTTCATAAGTGTAGGACATGGATATGTACTGAATAAATATAGAGATGAATGTACATTCTGTCACCTACGGTACTCAACATATTCCCACAGGTCACAATAATGCTCAATAATTGGAAGCACACACCAAAACTCAAGTGAACAATGAAGGACCAAGTCATGTTAGTAGGGTGACCAACTCAATTCAGTACTTCATTACTTCAGCTAGGGTTGCAGCAGTACACCATGTTCACGGCATACCATGGTATGAAAATTGACGGCTCAACTACGTTTGAGCCGTTTACATTCTTTTAAAGGGAGAAATTTTCTTGACTCACATAAAAAATGGCTTTAAGTTTCAATTATAATAAAGTTGTGTTTGTTTGACCAAAAAAAAACCTTCCTTTTAATTCATTTAAATCTCCATTGTGTAACTTTTAACACCGAAGTCGCCTGCTTTCTTCTTTAAAAAGGTAATTCTGCCTATTTGTGTAAACTCAAAGTTTTAAAGTTGCTTGGCTAACGCATGGTTGTGCGTAACGCTAGAACAACGATTAGAATACTTTCCTCTTTCAATGATGAAAAAGGAAAGTCTACCTGGTAACATAAACGTAATCAAATGTGTCGTGATAGCACTGGTACTTTACTAACATTAGCTTGCATATGTTTGGGAACCTGATCGCTGATATTAGCAAGGAAATGGTACCAAAATAACGTACAACTTGTATTACACTGGAAGGATCCCTCACTGTCAAAGTCGTATTTCTTGGAATAATAGGGCCACCGTAAGAGGTAAGATTGAGTGTTGGGTATTGGAATAGGAGGGGCTAGAGAGTGATATTCAGTTGGTTTTCATATACAATTTCACCGCTGGATGGGAGTCATTCTTACACAACGTAGCTTTAAGAGTCATAGTAACTGATAATTGTGTAATACCATATACCGTGATATCTTCTTAGAAGGTTATCGTACAGTGAAATTCTCAAACTTCTGTTAGATTTTCAAGATTTCACACGAGATTCAAAGCCCAATCAACCACATGGTCGAAAATCAGGAACAAACGAAGACAAAAGAACCGCGTGATGCAAGACACGGTCCTGCTGTCCCTTACCAGCGTTTACGTTTTGCTCAGGATCGGAGGTGACGTAGCTGCCGGTGGAGATGGTGGTGGAGGAGAGGCAGTCAGAATCAGGAGGCCTATGTGCAGACTGACACACACACACACACACACACACACACACACACACACAAAATAAATGTGTAAAGGAGATAAACAGAACAGATTTGAGAACCCATTGATGTACAGATACTCAATGAGCTCAGTTCAAGTGTAGAAACCATCATGAAACGTATCTTTAATTAAATACACTTCAGGTGGGGTAATTTCACATCATCGCTCAGAAAGACTGTAAACTGTGTGTGTATGTATATACACACACACACACACACACACACACACACACATCTACAGAGTATATATATATATCTCCTAGTCAACGTTGGAATAACTATTAGTAAACTGAAGTCATACAAATTTATCATTAAAAAAATGTTTTTAAATCTTTAACACTGACCTTACTTACTGTAGTGAAATGACGTAAAGTTTGCATTTGGAATAAAACATGTACACACACACACACACACACAGACTCACTGAGCTCAGTTCAAGTGTAGAAACCATCATTTAACGTATCTTTAATTAAACACATGTCAGGTCTAGTAATTTCACATCATCGCTCAGTGCACAGAAACAAAACACCACTCCCACATGCTCACACTTACGTACACACCATAAAAAAGGAAGCCAGACAGAGACACAATATAAAAGCTTCAATAAACATAATCAGACCCAGAGGCAGATGCTGCCCAGGCACTAAGCTGGTTTTATCTACAATATGAACCTTAGAGAGTATTAAAGCTCTATGCCAATATGCAATGACATTTTTCATTGCACATTTTCTAATTATCCCCGGTGTTTGAAGAATGCTAGCAAAATGTGTGCATCAATGTAAAACCATCCCTCAAACTGCAATTCACAGAGAAAAAACACTTAGACTAAAGTTGAGAGTTTGCAACGTGACATTAAACAGACAGATTATCCCCGACAGGGAGCAGCCAGATGCTATTTCACTGCATATGGACCAAAACTGTTCTTTCCCTTGTATCTTTCTTCTCAGCTTAGGCTGCAAAAGTTTGCCACAACGTTGATGACTTAAAAGAGAAGAAAGGACTGAGTTTAGAACATCTTCAGTTGTTGTGCTTACCTCTGTGGGGGATCTGTAACCAGTGAGTGCAGGACCAGAGTAGTCCGCTCCTCTTCCAGGCTCAGAGGAAGGTGGTGAGATTATCCTCCGGACTAAATCTGGAAAACAATATTCCATCCAAGTGGAAATATATATTTTGTTGCCCCATCATTATGTATCAAATGCAAGCATTTTTCTCTCATCACTCTTCACCTGTCCTGTACGTACCTGACTCTGAGGATTCTGGAGATGTTCCTGCCCCCATCAGCTGTCTCTCTCTCCAGATGACATTGCTGGATCTCCCTGAGCTGGTTCCAGAGGCGGTTGATTGTTCAGCAGTCCGCTCCCCACTGATGGACCAAGAGGGTGTCTGCTGGGACGTGTCAGAGGTCACAGACGACTCTGAATCCTCTTGCAGATCCCTGTCCACTGCGTGTGGAGGGACCTTCACACTATCCTCTGGACCTAAAGACAGGACACGTCAATAACCCAATCAACTGATATTCCTGTCTATAGCTCGTCACACCGTGTGTGGTGAAAACAATCTGTTACCCCTATTTTCCAAAGGGTGCGTCAAGGCCGCGTTTCGAAGGCGCTGTAACCCCAGTGAGCAATCGCTGCCATTCAAGTCAATGCTTGTTACCAGCCGTGCCACGGAGGGTCCCAGAACCGTGGGTTTAGCCTCTCTCCACTCCGCAAAAGATATGCAGAAGCTCTATTT
>NC_048409.1:28151651-28154087 GCF_013103735.1 Etheostoma cragini
AGCCGTGCCACGGAGGGTCCCAGAACCGTGGGTTTAGCCTCTCTCCACTCCGCAAAAGATATGCAGAAGCTCTATTTTCACGTGAGCAGCAGGCTGTCCGAACAAACAGGTAAGAAACGAAACAGCGAGTGTATTTACTAAAAGACACCCCCAAAATATCGTATAGGTCTCCTCTACAACACCATGGACGACGAGAGATTAATCTTGGAGGTGGAAAAACATTCCATTTCACATATATTTCCAATCTTTTGTATAAAAGACAAAGCCAGAAATTAGAAGGCATGGAGTGTAATTACTTGAAATGGAAGTGTAGGAGCCACATTATGTTGTTTATGGTCTCATTTATTATTTTGTTAAGCGTTAATATTGTAGGTGGTGGGCGTTTTCATGACGGTTTGAGCGGAAGTGATATATTTTTTTGTTTCACCTGTGCACTTGGGTTCTTTGGGCTTTGACGGAGAGGGGGGGGTGAAGCTGGGAGCGAACACTTGTTGACCGCAGCACGCAGTATAATGCAATGATTTCTAATCAACCGTTAACAATTACATATGGTAACAGCACTGTTCAGTGTATTGTACATATGGAAGAAGAAGAACAATAAAATTATTTGCAATACGATCAAGAGCGCGTCACAGGTGTGCACATTTCTCAGTGTTTAGTCCCTCGCGGCAGCACTCTTTCGGACTGCTTACAACCGCAACAGGAAGGTAGATACTAGGCTTATAAACATGTAACTGTTCTGTAAAGTATGTTTACTTGTAGTTTGATATATATAAAGCCTATAATCTGCGAGTTGGGCGTGCAAGATGCTCCACTTCTAAAGCGCTCCTAGTGTGGTATGGCGCGTGGCGGAGGACGGAGAAAACTAGAACGCAGCACCGACGTACCTAGTGGAAGATCTGGGATATTTGTGCGTTTCCTGGCGCTGATCTGACCTGTGACCTGGCTGGTGTCGGCTGGTGTCTCCACCTCTTGAATGGCACTGAGCTCATGTTGTTCAGTCATCACGTCCATGATGCCCAGCCTGACGCGGGTCACCGGGGGCTTTGCTGCTCGAGGAGGAGGAGGAGGAGGGAGGAGTCCTGAGGGGAGGACTGATACCGGGGCAGCTCCAGCAGGAACTTTGCTCCGAGATATGAGATCTAAATGTAAAAATAAACATCAACTCTACAATTTTAAGGATACTGCTGTGTTTTACGGTTCCATTAAGTGCATGCCATTTAATTTGTAATGTAAGTGGAACACAATCAATATTTCAGAAGTACAGTTTTCTATTTAAATGCTACTAGTATAAAAACAATGTTTTATAAGTTAGTTTAATTGGAAATGTGTAAATCCATTCAATTAATTTTAACAACCAGTACTGAATAAAACAGCAAGGGACAACATGGCACTTTTTTGGCAAGATCACAAAAATCAAATGGTAAATAAATGAAGTGGAAAATGTTTTCCATTCTTAAGTTAAATAGAAATTTTGTGACAAAAACACTACGTTCAATCTGACATGTCAGTTGCCTGTCTCACCGCTGTTAGATGGCGGTTGCGGAGAGGAGTCATCTCTCTTCCGAGGGTCTTCTAGGTGTGATAAAGTTCCTCCGTTAGACTCCTCTATCGCTCTAAGCAGGGACGCAAGTAATTTCAGGCGTGTCTGACCGATGTTCTCTGAAACTAACACTTCACTGGCAGCCTCTGGAGCTGGCTGTGGGTAAGAAAATGCATCAGAAAAGTTATTTTCCCATACATTAACGCAGATTTACTCAGTATGTTTACATGCAAATAATAGTCTGTGTTTGCCCTAATTCAGAAAAAGACAATATTGCAACTAAGCTGTTTACATGGCTAATGAAAGGGAGTATTCCACTAATATTCCCGTTTACATGTAGCCGTGCAAAACTCAGCGTCCCTCTTTCAATCCTTCAATCAGCTACTTGAAAAGGTCGGCGTAGCAATGTTTGGGCATATCCAAAAACCTGTTGACATCCAATTCTTTGATAATAAAAGTAGTTGATTTAATTTAAAAGTAGTTGTGTTTGTCTTAATTAGAGGGTCTCCAAACTTGCCAACAGTTGGCTGGTTGGTTTGTGTACAGAAACCAGAGCAACGCACAGAGCTGAGCATGAGCCAGTGGGGAAAACACAGATTGAGACACATATTCTGAATGTGCTGTATACATGTTTTTAAAACCTGAATAATACCAGAATATCCCACATCTTAATTGGAAAATATTATGTTTGGAAAAAGATCTTTTTCTGAATATCCAACCGTAATATGAGGTTTACAAGACCTGTATCAAATTCTGAATATTGTCATATTCAGAATAATAGTAGACTTATCGGTGTGCACAAAAACCTGCTGACTGAGCTCAGTTCAAGTGTAGAAACCCTCATGGAATGTATTTGTAATTAAATACACTTCAGGTCAGGTAGTTTCACATCA
>NC_048409.1:28154187-28180815 GCF_013103735.1 Etheostoma cragini
TCTCTCTGCTCCAGCATCCGTCTCTGTGCCTCCTGCAGCTCTCGTCTCTGCCTCTCCATGTCGTCGCTCTCTCTGAAGTTCAGAGACCCAGTCCACAGGGAGCCACGCAGCAAGGTCCCAGGCATAACCGCTGGATGTCCTGGAACCACAGTTGCATCATCTGGGACACTCGGTCTAATGGCTTGCAAGGGTTCAGAGGTTGGCTGGAGTGGGATGCCGGTTGAATAATGTGTTGGGAACAGTTTGTAAGGCAGTGGCTCTGAGGAGGGTCTCAATCTCTCTTTAAGGTGCTCTGTTACTCTCTCCATTATGTTGTCAGTCAGCCAGGCAGTGACATTTGGTCTCTGGTTCCCCTGACTGCTCGCAATAGATTCAACTTCATCTGGCAGCAACTTGGAGCTAACGCTTACAGCGGGGGTAGGACGTTGTGAAGGTGAAGCAAACGTGTCGGACTCTCTTGCAGGAACTTCCACAGAGGTTTGTGATTTGGTGTGGGGGTATTCTTGCACCGAAGCAGTTGTAGGGAGTTGCAGAGGAGCTGGAAGATGCACAGACTGAGCACTGTGCAGACGTGGGCGAGTTAGGACTGAAGGCACAGAGAGCAACGATGTGGTGGCCACGTTGTGACGAATTCGTAGAGCTCGCTGGTATTCCTCCAGGCGCTGACGAGCCACCTCCACGGACCTCTGGTGAACTCTAAAATAAAAAAGCTTTAAAAACAGCTTTGGCACCCTCTATACTAAGATCCTCTAAAGCTGTATTGTTTGAGGAATGGTTGTGATAAGTATAGTGACTGTAAAAGTACGTAAGTACATATGAAGGGGTAATTATTCTGTCACATGTTGAGATACTTTAAAGAATAACTGCATGGCAAAAGGGATGAATGTGAATTGTTAACAATAAGTTTATTTTCAGGCTTTAAACCCACCTGTTTTGTTCCACCAACCGCTGTTGATATTCTCTAAGCCTTCTGTAGTGCTCATCTTCACCTGCAGGAGGCACCAGCTGTTGAGTGCAGAAGTAGCATTTATCCATCACTGAAGTAACTGTACTATACAGACCACACTTTATAATATCTTAAAGGATGACACAGCAAATTTGGCAGGGAAATTAAAAAGGAAATTTAAAAACAAGTTAAATTAGTATATCTTTTATACTGTATTAAAGAGCCTACCTCAGTGTCTTGACTAGTAGTGACCGAGGTGGCTTCCTGGTCATGGACAGGTAGTTCTGTGTGGTTAATAGGAAGTCCCTGTGTCACGACCGCCTTCAAATCTTCTTTCTCCTGCTGGGCTTCAAGCAGCATCTGCTCCAGTTTGGCTTTCTGCTCTTCCATCTCCTGGAGCAAAACCTCCTGCTGCTGCTTCTCCCTTTCGAGCTCTTGTTCCTGAACAAAAAAAATGAGAAAAGAAAAAACATGTGAGGCATCAGGTGTCTTAAAGATAACAAAAGTTGAGACATTGCAACTGGACTGAACAGTGAGAGCCCAAACAAATAACACAACATGTTCAAAACAGAAACACATTGTAATTCAGAGGGAGATTTAATCGCACCCTGCTTGACCCATTCATGCTTCAGATAGAGGCTAGACTAATTAAACAAAAACAACAACGCATTAAGCTATTGGGATACAATAGAACCAGACACATAAAGAATACCATCTCTGACAAAGCGTCAAATTATAGGACCTTGGTGTAATGTAAAACTCAGCACTTAATTATCAACTTTCTGCTTCCTAGAACTTCATTTTTTGATGTAATTAGTGTGTGGAATGCAGAATGACAAACGGCAATCAAATTAACGTCTGTACCTTGACAAACATTAAAACAAGAGTGATTTACAGTTTTAGTAGGCATAACAGAACACTGCACGTTACTCCATGTTAATGTGGTCTAACAACTGTCTCTGGATACACAGTACAAGCATTTAAACATGTCTGAATACCTGCTCCTAGCTACAGTATGTGTACATGTACAAAAATAGTTCCTGCTATGTATCGTATGAATGAGAATGTATTTACCCTTTTTCTTCGTTCTTCAAACTCTTGGATTCTGTTGGCAAGTACATCAGGAAGTAGAGTATCTGCTGCAGTTGAATGTTCTGTTGTCTCCAACACTGGTCCAACTAAATAAAAAATACAAAGTGATTAGTATCTCACAATCATTAAGTATTGTAACTTTTTGCCTCAGGGATGTATGTTTTGAAAACAAAACAGGAAGAGGAATAGATCACCAAATCCCCAAAGAAAGAAAAAGTTAGGATTAATCCAACTAAATAAAAGAAAGAAGATATAAATAAAAACACATTTTTTAAACATGTTTTTATAGCATTAATAACTAATAATATAGAGCTTGCCAAAGCCCAGGTACATTTTTGTGTAAATGGGAGGAAAATGTGAGTGTGTGTGTGAAGAAAATATAAAAAAGGTATCTCACTGTGCACGGCCTCCTAGATGAATTGCATTACAGCTGCAGACAGCGAGTGACTTACCCGGGGGGGAGCGGGCAGGCGCAGGAAGCTCGATGGGGGGCAGCGTGTCTCTCTCCTCGCTGCTCAGAGAGCCCGTGTCGATGGTGGTGTCTCGCTCTGGGATCTGATGGGCGATGGTTGTCGGTGAATCGGATGCAGGCACATGGCTGCTGTGGTCAGTCCACTGATTCTTTTGGCTCCTGATACGATCCAGGAGTTTCTTCAACGCCCGTCTTGGAGCAGGTTTAGGGGGCCCCACTGCGAGGAAAGTAAAATGCTGAATGCAGTTCTGGCTTAGTAAAGACGCATTTCAAGAGAATTTACATCAAGCAGATCCCACAGGACGGTCAGATCGTATCTGTGTTTGGTAAATGTAAGAGGCTTGAACTTACTTAATTTACTTGTACCAGTAAACCACCATTTTTATATTGGTTTTGTGTAAATGCCAGAAAGTAACTGGCACTTTACTTTTCAATAAATCTTGTTACAACCCTTAAAGACAAATACATTTAGGTTCAATGTATATATGGTGCTTCTCTTTACCTTGAGCAGGTGTTTCCTGATCGGGGCCTCCAGCATCCTGATCACTGTCATGTTGTGTGTTTCTTGTTTCTTGTGTGGCGATTTCATCCAGTGTGACGTCCAGCTCTTGGTCCTGGCTCCCTGTGGACAGAGCTGGCAGAGGCTCGGGTACCAGCTGGACCACCAGATCTCCTTTAACCCCTGGCATCAGACACAGCAGAGGTTTAATAAGGCTCCTCTACAACTATACTTGTATGCTATATCTGGCTAAATTCTGGCTACTTTAAAATGATTTGTATGATTTTAAGAAAAGCCAAAAGTAATGAAATCCAATGACACACACTTGTTTTTCTGATTATTTGTTAAAAAACACAGTCATAGATAAATACTTCACTCTTGAACAGTCCTTACTCCTCTCTCCAGTGTACATGTCCTCAAAGGCAAACTCTATCTCCCTCTGGAAGTCCTCCCTTGTCTCCTGTCTCTTATAGAGAGGCTGGAAGATCTGAGGAGGCATTTGTGATACCTGCTGTCTCCTCCTCAGCAGGTCTGTCTGCTGCATGTGCTCCAGTTCAACAAGCAAGCGGTCACGATCCTAAAAAAGGATAAAAGCAGATGGTATAGTCACCTGAAACATTTGGTATCTCTCTTTGAACTCTGATACAAGACTACATGCTTAGGGGAAAACGCTTTATTCTGGTACCGACGCATTTTCCTTTCAAGGACTGCTCTAGGATTTTGGGTACCTGGTGTTTTGTTGCTATGACACAAATGCAATAATTAAACCCGGTTTACACTTGGTTTTAAAATGTGTCCACTTGTGTACAATGCACATGCAAACCACTACAATCTTTGCATTAAAGGTCAGTCTTCTTACTTTGGTGAATGGTGTTGTCTTGCTGTCAGTCAACAGTGTTTGCAACATTGATGGAGAGTAAAACAGAGCAAATCTTCTGTCAGATACACAGGCCCAATTTTGGTGTCTCTGTTCTTCAAGTAACAAACAAAATTAAATTGTACCTGCGCGAGATGTTCCCTCCTCAGAGCTTCTTTCCCTCTGAGACGAGCCTTTTCAAGCTGCTCTTCTCTCCTCCTCTTTTCCTCCCTCTCTAAGTCCTGCAGTCTCCTCAGCTCCAGCTCAGCTCCCTCATGGGCATTAGGCTGTAGACACACGTGCGGATTAGACAACTCTGATAATAAGGGAGACAAACTAACCATGGGGTTGGGTGCATACAATAAATCAGAGGATTACCTGCTCTGTGTCTTCCTCTTTGTCCACTGTGCTCTCAGGCATGTGATAATGCGTGGCAGCAAAGGCACTTACGTCAGATTTCTTTACTACATGTGACTTCTTAGAATCAATGCTCTAATTGGACGAGAAAAGAGACAATGTTACTTTGACTCCACACAGAACATAAACTTTGGAACTTTGGAAAGCTTTGTAAACAGAATGAGAGCAATCAGATTGGTTGCCATGCTTAGTTATGTGTTGGGAGGATAAATAGAGAGATTGTGCCTAAGCTGCATTCCTCAAGTAACCACAAATTGCCGGACTGATTCTTAAAATGATGGGAAAAGTCAACTAAATCCCGGTGGCTGGTCAGGCCAACAGAAAAAGTGTAAATGATATTACTGATTGGGCAAATCACCTGAATGGGGTTTGGAAGAGGCGGAGGGAGGCTGGCCACTTTTGCGGATCTTTCCTTTTCTGCCTGGAGTGCCTTCTTCCTGGCATTGATGGACCTAAAGAGAAGCAAAAGAATAGACTTAATGTTCAGTAAACTCTGATCAAATTCAAACATGTAATCATCTTTCAAGCAAATGTTGGGGATGCTGCTTACCGACTTTGTTGCTCATTATCTTTAAGCTTTTGTGATTTGAGATCCTTTAGGGCTTCTCGATAACGCTCCTCTGCTTTGACGTGATTTTCCTCTTCCCTCTGAGCTATGGCGGCCAAGTTGGGTTCCTTGTGCAAAAAATCAAAATCACTAGACACAAATTCAATGATTTGGACACTTTGTTCATCTTCTAGTGAAGTTGTTATCATGTGATGGTTTTCTTGACATTTTTTTCTTGGTTTTGTCTTTGATAACGTCAGCTTCAGTGTCTCCAAATCAATCTTTTCATTTATATTGTTTGCACTGAGCTCAACAGTGGCTAAAATCCAAAGGGAAGTCACAGCTTCAACAGGTGTATTGTGTTCAACCAGCAACATAAGATGTCATCTTACGTGTTCCTTTGCACTCCTGTGTCCCTGGCCGAGAAGCTGGAGGCTCTCCTGGTACAGACTCTGCAGGGTGTCGAGTTTCTCCCTCTGCTGTCGCTCCCAGTCCTTCCTCAGATCCTCCTCCAGCTGATCCAACTCACGCTGCCGCCTCTGCTCAACCTCTCGGCGGATCTGACGAGCGATGTTCCGCTGCTGCTCCCGCACCTGGAGGTCAATGCAAAACACACACAAACACACACACACACACACACACACATATATATATATATATATATGCAATCTCAAAATAACAGCTGCTTCTGAAAACTATTCAGAGAGGCGTTTTCATATTATAGGCAGCTTAAAAAACGTTTTACAAAACAACGCAACACATTGAGAGATGCTAACTCATCCCTTTAAGATACTAACTCAATATATAAGGATAACGTTAACCGTACTAAAAAGTTATTTTGAGAAAAAGTGACGCATAAAAATCGCTGAAATTAATGTTATAATATACATTATAATGTCATTTTCATCTGACATTAGCTTACCTGCTGTATTCTAAGTTTTCTCCTCCTTTCATGCTCTTCTCGTATTATCCGAGCCTCTTCGTTAGGACTCAGTCTTAATTTAGCCACTTTTCTCTTCATTTGTCCTCAAATATGCTGGTGGACATTTCCCAAAAAGCAGCTAACAACTAGCGTTAGCTACGTTAGCCGTGCTAGTTGATATTAGCTAAAGTTAGTTTACATCAGCTGCATTGTGTTGCAGATATTTACGACCTGTACGACTAAGGCAGACAGCTAAAAAGTTTAAAAAGTAAAACCAAATGGAAATATTTTTGGGAAACGTAGCGGAATAAAACTAGCTAAATCAACACAATGTTTTGTTTATCGCCAGAAATCCTGACAACCTGAAAAAAAACAAGGAACGCTTTTGTCCTAGACGTCACATCCGGTCGTTTAAACTGCCCGCCGTACGTAGCCATTCCGCGCTAATCGAAACTAACCATGGTTCCTAGTTCCTAGCCACCAAATGTGCGTCGAAAATAATTTTCCTTACCTAATTTAAATAAAAATAAAACATCATTTTTTTATTTAGAAGGAATACATATATTAAATAAAAGTAAAATGAAGCCCCTAAATATGCTAAACTCCCAAACCGGAAGGACGTAGTCGAAAAAATAAATCGATTAGGGATAACAGGAGAAGCAGTAAAGAAGATAATGGAGTGAGCTGAAGCTTCCTAATGAGCCTGGATTACCATATTTATCATATACAGTTAAAGAAAGGTATTTATATACACTGTGTGGACAGGACTTCAGTGGAATCCATTGTGGAGACTGTAGGAGTTACAAATTCCAAACGGTGGCAGTAGTGCGAGATTAGGGCGGCAAGCTGCCGTTAAAACCAAAAAAAGAGAAGAAGAAGAAGAAGTAGTAGCAGTAGCCTCCCGCTAGGGGGCGGTAGCGTCTTCTTTAACCGTCTATGGGAGAGTGCAGTTGTTCCTGTGTAGAAAGCGAATAATGAATCATTCGCTTTATATTCCTCAACTGAAGTAAATAATCGTTATACTCGTGACTAGCTTCTTCGTTTTGAGGTAAGATTAACACGAATAAAACACGGTCTCATTGGCCTTTTATTTCGAGCGCCGTGGCTTTATTTACCCTGTGAGATTAGCAAAGGGCTAACGCTAGCTCGTCACGCTAGCCAGATGTAGAAATACACAATCAAATGCAGTTAATGCAGCCACTACTACTAGTAATAGTTATTTATGCAGTTATTAAGAAAGCATCTTAAGGGTTAAAGACGGTTCAGCAGTGGTGGAAGACGTAGTCAGTACTAATACCACAGCGTTACCAGTAAAACTCATTCACACTTAACTAAAAGTACACATGTAAAGGATTATCTGCAAAATAAAATGTACAAAGTAAAAGTATTGATTGTGCAGTGAAATATTCCCTAAAGTGTTTGTTGTTGTTGTTGGCTTAATATCTCTGTTGCATTAATGTATAAGTTGCATTTTTCTGCTGTAGATGTTTAAGGTTGTGCTCATTTTAACTCCTTTATGTACTGTTTAGTAGTTTAATAAACAGCAATACAACATATTGTATAAGATCATTATATGTTTGTAGCCTTGCTGTCCTGTGAGAACCACACATCTCTAAAAAGTTTTAAAACTTTTCATGGTGTCATCCCTGTTTTCTGCAGAAAAAGAAAAATGGGAAATGACGGTGTTACAGCAGCAAAATCAGTCACAAAGCACAGAATATAAATATAAATAAAATACTAGGAAAAATATACATACATACAATATACATGAAATAATAATATGAATAAAGTAAAAAGAACAAATCTTTGAATATGTACAGGATTTAAAATGATAAAATGTATGCTATATGTAAATAAACCAGTACTTTTTGTCTAAAATGTGTAACAATTTTCTCGACACATAAAGGAACACTTCATCCTTCACTTCATCACAAACATTCAACATCAACACATCTGGAGAGACGTGGTCTTCACTGGACAGAAAGGGGTAAAAAACTGTCATCTGAAAATCTATTAAAGCTTTCAGACTAATGTAGTGGAGTAAAAGAAATTCAATATTTGCCTCTGAGATGTAGTAGAGTACCGGCAAAAAGTATAAAGCAGGTCCCAAACAAGTCCCGAAAAGTTCTTAAAAAACATTAGAAGATCCTAGTCTAAAGTTAAAGTAGATGACTAAACATGACCACTTGAATTTTAGATTTTGAGGTGGTAAAATACAGTTTTTTTCTGATTGGATATCAAGTCCACCTATGCAGATCTGTTGTGTTTTTGTGTATGTTTTGTGGTTTGTGCATCTTCTTTTTATTGTAAACATTTTGTGAATTGGATTTGTCTTTTGTTTACTCATTCATCATTCTACGTATTCATACTGGCTTTAAAATATGTCAGAGAAGATTTAGAGATCCACTTAAACAAGTTGATTTGGGCTCTACTGTGTTTCCGACTTTGCTTGTGTTCCTCCTATCATCAGCCTCGTCATCATGTCTGGGGGTCCAGCAGTACGGGTCAGCATCGAGTCTTCCTGTGAGAAGCAGGTGCAGGAAGTGGCCCTTGATGGAACCGAAACGTATGTCCCCCCTCTGTCCATGTCGCAGAACTTGGCCAAGTTGGCACAAAGGATTGACTTCAGCCAGGGGTCTGACTCCGAGGAGGACGGTACGGAGGGCGAACCCAGGGACCGCGAGTGGAGCAAGCAGGAGCCGGAGGAAGAAGAAGGTACCGGGCTCGAGAGAAAGAAGAGCCCTTTAGACCTTTAGACCTTTAGAGCCAGAGTGATCCATCGCTGATTAACATCTTTTGAGAAATGGATTTCAGATAAGAAAAAAATGAGCTGATTTGGTTGCTTGCTAGCAAGCACACACAATGAGGGAATTTCATATATTTAAAGAAAACTATATTAAAGTTCAGATGTTGGTAATGTAGCCATCTCTTATATTTTCTATTATTATTTACTAATGAAGGTTTATTTAGTTTTCAAATTGAAAAACACGTTGCACAACCTTCCCTCGACAAACAGCGTTTTCAGCTGCATGGCCCTTTGTCTTAAAGGTGGAACATTACGTTGATAGTTTTATTAATAAAAATCAAAAGTAACAACCAGGAAGTTAAAGGCTTTTTTACATTAAGATCAAATTTAGTTAAACATAAAAACACAATAAGGTAAAGAGACTCTGCTTAACATACCAATCTAATTAGCGGTTTTCTTACACAGGCACGGTGAAGTTTCAGCCTTCTCTGTGGCCCTGGGACTCGGTGCGTAACAACCTGCGCAGTGCCCTGACGGAGATGTGTGTGCTCCATGATGTGCTCAGCGTGGTGAAGGAGAAGAAGTTCATGGCCTTGGATCCGGTGTCTCAGGATCCAGCAGCTGGCAAGGTAAACTGTTAAAGAATATCACTATAACTACTACCACTTAACTGCTACTATTATTATTATTATTATTATTATTATTATTATTATTATTATTATTACTTTTCACCATCATTACTTTTCACCATTGCAACACCTTAATAATGTTATTTATGTAAATACTGTATCATAATATACTATGTAAATATCCACACTCCTTATATTTCTTTATTTCTTTATTTATATGTCTTATATTTCTAATATCTGAGCAACTGTAACACAGAGTTTCCCTTCGGGGATCAATAAAGTATTTCTGATTCTGATTCTGATCTATAGGAGGATGAATAAAGATCTTACAGATAATACCCAAGTGTGACTGCAACACTAATGTAACGTGATGACGTTCTGTGGTTTATATTTCTCATGGAGATCCTTGCACCTTCTCTGCAGACCCCCCAGGTGTTCCAGCTGATAAGTAAAAAGAAATCATTGGGCACGGCAGCACAGCTCCTCCTGAAGGGAGCAGAGAAGCTCTCCAAGTCAGTAGCAGAGAACCTGGAGAACAGGCGGCAGAGGGACTTCAACTCTGAGCTGCTGCGACTCCGCTCTCAGTGGAAACTACGCAAAGTGGGAGACAAGATCCTGGGAGACCTCAGCTACCGGAGCGCAGGTGAGAAAGCCTCTAATGCAAACTCAAATCTGTGAAAGGCTTTTTACAGAACATAGATGTCTTGTTGTGTTCTACAAAGTAACCTGAGGGCACTTTAACTTGTATTCTAATCCCAATCCAACATGTTTGGACTATCTACCCATGCAGGTTCCCTTTTCCCTCACCATGGCACGTTTGAGGTGATCAAGAACACAGACATTGATCTGGATAAAAAGATCCCGGAGGACTACTGCCCGCTTGATGTCCAGATCCCCAGTGATTTGGAGGGATCTGCTTATATTAAGGTGAGAGGAAAACAAATCACGGAACAACACATCTATTCAATTCAATTCAATACAATTTTATTTATAGTATCAATTCATAACAAGAGTTATCTCAAGACATTATACAGATAGACCACACTCCAGAATTTACAAGGACCCAACAGTTCTAGTAGTCTCCTCCAGAGCAAGCAACAGTGCGACAGTGGCGAGGAAAAACTTCCTTTTAGGCAGAAACCTCGGTCAGACCCAGGCTCTTGGTAGGCGGTGTCTGACGGGCCGGTTGGGGTTAGAATGAAGACTGGCAATAACAAAAATATCTCTCCACAATGGTACATTTTATTGGAATACAGTCTTTTCTATTCGGCGTAACAAGGTCTGAATTTAGCACCTGCCAAATGCTGGTCCTTTTTTCTCAGTTGCGTGGTAATCATCAAGCCAGCAATTTCCATACAACTGTCACCTATAATATACCCTTTGTTTTGTCTTTTTAAGATTTCAGGAAACATGTAGTTGTAATAGTTGAGTACTGTTTATGTCTTCAGGTGTCCATCCAGAAACAAGCTCCAGACATCGGTGACCTGGGAACCGTCAACCTGTTCAGAAGACCGCCAAAAACCAAAGCCGGTATGGTTCAATACCCAGAGTTAAAATTCCGTTTAATTAGGAAGGGAACAATGCAAATTAAACACTTAATTATACATGGGTTAAAAATGCCAGATTTAGCCAAAGGCTTATTTTTAAAATGTAGTTCCCTGGCCTCGATGTTTTAAATACCAATAAACAAGAAAGAAAGACAACACAGCATTGCACGTCTTCCAACAGGTCTTTGAGGACTGATTAAGTAATTGCCTATAGAACATTGAATGGATGTCATCTTTAAATTAACCCTACTCTCTTTTCCTCCACATCCTCACACATCCTCTTTGATCTCTTCCCATTCTCCTCATGGGATGGCTCTTCCTCCCGCCCTCCTCTTCGCCCAGGTACCCAGCTGTGGCACGTGAAGCTCGAGGCAGCGCAGAACGTTTTGCTGTGTAAGGAGATCTTCGCCCAGCTGTCCCGGGAAGCGGTCCAGATTAAATCCCAGATCCCTCACATTGTTGTGAAGAATCAGATCATCTCACAGCCCTTCCCAGGTCAGAACGCTCATGGCGTGGTTTTGTTTTTTGGACGTTATCTATGTTTTCTTGCATATTAAACATTAAAATGCATCCCTATAGGCCTGTGTTAATTTCCAATAGTTTATATACACACACACACTTAAAAAAAATAGGAGGACATTGGTACTGCTTTTTAAAAAATTGACAACTGACATGTCTATGCTATGAAAATAGTAATCAGAATCAGCTTTATTGACCAGGTATGAAGACACATACGAGGAATTTTCCTTTGGAGCATAGTTGCTCACAATGTGCTTACACACACATAAACAAACAACCAAACAAACAACCAATATATACACACTAATATAGACACACTAATATATACATACACTAAACAGAAACAATGTAGAGAGATGAGAGAAAATTATTTAAATGTGGAACATAGTGCAAAGGGTACTGGGAAAAATAGATGATATGAAAAAGTATTCTAAGACACAAAAGAAAGAGATAAAACAACTTATTGGAAGAAGTAATTATTTATACTAGTATTTTATCCAAAGTTCAGTTGCTCTGTTGGTACAGACATCACTTCTACTGTTTGCATCTGAATAACTTTGAAACATTTTATGATCTGTGTTTTTGGAATTGGCTTTCATAAAACCAACATACTCACGCCTTGTTCCTTTTTGTAGGTCTGCAGCTGTCCATCTCACTGTGCCACTTTACGGGAGAGAAGAAGAACCACCGGGCGTCTCCAGAGAAACCCAAACCCGATGACCACCTTTACGTACTGGAACACAATCTGCATCAAATGATGAGAGAGGTGAGACACAGTGGGAAGTCACTCTGCATCTCATCTGAAGCTGCTGTCTAGTAGCTCATTGGAGACACGCTGGCCCAGTCCCAGAGTCCGGACTCATAGACTCACGGACTTTGGATTTCGTAAGGGTTTAGGGTTTTCCCAATGTCGAATTTCAAAGGGCGTGAGGGTTTGAGTACACGTTTACCGGGCCCTTTCTTTTTTTGGTTTAAAAAAAAATGTAAATCAGCCGGAAATCTCTGGGCCTTGGCTGTGTGGAAAGCAACAAACTTAAGATGAAAATACGTGTCGGCAACATCTTTATTAAACGTTGCCATGGTAACATGGGGTCTCGTGAAGAGCTGTCCCAATCCCATTTATACCTATCCGAGCCCATGTGGCCTCATGTGACACCCACTCACTTAGCACCTGAGATCAATTAAGTCTTTGAGTCTTTAGTCTTCAGTCCTCAGGGCTCACTTTGGGACTGGGGCCCCATATCAGCATGTACGTACATGTTAGTGATATATTACATAAATTACAAGAAACGGACATACACAAATGCCAAAGTTATGTTTTCAAACAGAGTTTTTCCAACAGAGAGTAGTAATGGAAAACTCTTTTTTTTTTTTTTGTAGGGAACCTTATCATAAATATTGATTTATTTTATGGGTTGTGTAAAAAATTCAGTCGATATATCACGTATCAAGTTTTTTTTTTATTCTTAAATATCAATTTAATGTTTCAAATATTCTTTTGCTTTAAATACCCTCAATAAGTCACGCTATACTTTCTAGAAATGTAGTCCGTTTTTACTTAGTTTCCTGAGCTTAGCTGTAAGTTTTTGACGACCAGATTGAGTCTTGTTTACAGGAAAAAATGTCAATCACAGCGATAAAATCAGAGTATATTTAAAGTATACATATGTATGTATGTATGTATGCATGTATGTATGTATGCATATATATATCATTACAACATGACTGAAAAACGGACTCATCTGTCTGGAGAGGTCCTGCAACATATTTGAACCAGGCTAAACACGTCCCCAAATGTATCTTGAAAACTGCCATCAGTACAAGTTTTCACTTCATTCATAATGGTTAAATCTGATAAATTCTCATTTAATTGAGCAACCTCGTTTCCGTTTCAGTTTCACAAGCAGCAGCTGAGCTCCGTGGTAATGCCCCATCCCGCGAGCGCCCCCTTCGGCCATAAGCGCATGCGCCTGGCGGGGCCGATGGCCTACGACAAAGCTGAAATCTCCAGCTTGCAGCAGAGTGAGGGGCTTCTCGAGAAGATCATCAAACAGGCCAAACACATATTCCTACGTAGCAGGTAACTTTAGTTGAATCATCTGTGATTTGATTTGAAGACTCATCATGTTAGGAAACAATCCGATCACGATTGTTATATAGTTTGTATACTATCGTCCACGAGTTTGTTTGTTGATTATGTAAGCGGTGGCGAGCTTGCAAGTGAAACAAAGCAGGACTCAGTCCCCAATGATCTAAAGCTTAGATCTGCAACAGGTTGTCCGGGACCACTAGGGGGGTCCTCAGAGTCAATGCAGGGGGGCCTCCAAATTCTTAAGTTTTTTTATGAACTTAAAAATTCCTAAAATGAATTCAACATATTTTATATGTTGTTTATGTTTAGATTTAAAGATAAATCCCCACTGATGATAGGCTTACTGGCCTTTAGGTTAAGGTTTCACTAAGGCCATCCACAGATACAGATCATCCTAAGGATTCACTGAGCCACATGGATGTTTAACTTTTAAACATGATTTCTAACATAATGGCAACAATTACCCAGCTGTTTTAATAGCTTATTATTCTATGCAAGAAAAGGTATGTATGCATAAAGGCTTTAGGCTGCCCTTCACGTTATTGTAAACCGAATTTAATATACAACTTAATTTATATAATATATGTAGAACGGGGTCCCTGCTCCAGTCCTCTTTCAGTTCAGGGGTCCTCGGGTTAAAAAACATTGAAGACCCCTGTTCTAAAGGTTTGAGACACAAAAGCATAAACACATTTTCTAACAATCACCCCATTCATTTCAATGATGTAAGAGTAGAAATAAAAGCGAGGGACTCCAGAGGACAGAAGGATTTGCTTACGGTTCTTTCACACAGATACACCTTTTTAAGAAGGAAAACAGTGTTTCAAATACAAATTAAAACAGATAAGAGAGGCTTTGTTCGGAGGTTTGAACTGACATTCATTAAAATTAAACATTAAAACACAAAATTACAGTGAAGTCAGGAGCAATAAACCTTCAACTGTGTATTACCACCATAGTATCTAAAACCAGGTGGAAGTGTCAGGTATATAACGCCGTGTTTTGCTCTGAAAATGACTGAAGGTTGTGCAATTAAGTACTATTTGCTCAGTTAAAGTAGGCAAACATTGCTCAGCTCACATAATATCAAACTACCAAACACCGCCACTAACTGTTTGCAATGCCACATTTGGCCAATAGATGGCGTACTTTGTCTTTGCTCATCATAGTTTGAGCTCAGCAAAATACAAATCCTTAGAAATATTTAAAGTATTTTTTTAAATCAGTTGAATACATAATGATCAGGCAGTAGGTATTAGGTTTCATTTATAGCCACCTGCCTCATAATTCATCAGTATTGTTGTTTGTAATCACCAGGACGGCACGGACCATTGACAGCCTGGCAATCCGCATAGAAGACCCCCAAATCCAGGCTCACTGGTCTAATATCAATGATGTGTATGAGTCCAGCGTCAAGGTGCTCATCACCTCTCAGGGCTATGAGCAGATCTGCAAGTAAGTGGAGGAGCAGAAGGAAAGAGAGGCTACATTTACACTTCTACGTTTTGGTTTAAAACTTTTTGCTACGTTTACGCCTCAAGGTCACACCACTCCGGCGAGCCCCTAAAACTCAGAATTCGGAAACATTGCTTTCCTTGTTTTAGTTCGAGGAATCCGGGTTGCTTTGTAGTCTGGACGACAAACGGAGAACTTTTGATACCTTTTGTCGTCAGTCCAAGCTATTAAATCCCTGCTCTTACTTTTCGCTGTTGTTGTTCTTTCTCCAGTGTATTTATCTGTATTTTCAATTTATACATCTATGATTTTCAACCACAGTCAGACAATCTTCCTAATTACACCGGTACGCACATGCCCAGTGAATTTGAATGGTCATGTGATATAAATTGTCAGATGGAGATTAGATCTGCTATTGGAACTAAAACTCTTGTGTGGATGGAGATTGTTTAAGTCTCAAAATGGAGTAGTGTAGATCAAGCCAAAAGAGAACCAGATCCTAAAAGGGGACACAGTGTGGGAGATACCTGCTAAGGTAACGTAAAGAGCTGCTGTCGGCGAAGGACCTTTTTATAACATTTCATATCATGTAAATTTTAAGCTATGGCCTTTATCAGCATGTTATTGTAGGTTGCTTTTTGTTTCACTGTTAATATGAATTTAGAAATCAAAGTGAGTCTTACGTGTCTGTGAAACACAGGCAACACGCTATGAGTTTCTGCTTATATGAAATGTACTTTTAGTCACTCCAGTATTTTCTTGCTTGCACGTGGTTGGTCTTATTCCACTTGACGGACACATATGATCGTAGATCACACGTAACATGCTCTGTGTGTTAAGGTCCATCCAGCTGCAGCTGAACATCGGTGTCGAACAAATCAGAGTGGTGCACAGAGACGGACGTGTCGTCACACTCTCACACCAGGAACAGGAACTGCAGGACTTCCTCCTCTCACAGGTATCACAGAACTGAACGTTAGATCTTACTCCACTACATCTCAGAGGTACATATTGTACTTTTTAATTCACTTAATTTGTCTGACAGCTGGTCTTCAGAAGACAGTTTTTCATCCCATTCCTGTCCAGTGAACACCATAATGTGTTGATTTTTTTGTGATAAACTGAAGGATGAAGTGTTCCTTTCTGTGTTGAGGCAATTCTCCTTTTTCTTAAAATACACTGTTTAAAATCCTCTTGAACCAGCTGGTTAATGCACCGTCACAAAGTTGAAAACAGGGCTGTGTTTCTGACACCATGAAAACTTAAAAAACTTTTTAGAGATATGTGTTTCTCACAGGACAGCGATGCTACGAAGATATGATGCATTGCTGCTGATTAAACTACCCAACAGTATATAAAGGAACTAAAATTAGCACAACCATGAACATCTACAGCAGCAAAATGAAACATACACATTAATTCAGCAGGAACATTAATCCAATAACATCAAACACTGACAGGGAATATTTTACTGCACTTTTCATACTTAAAGTTCCTTTTTCTCATACTTCTTATATACTTTTACTCATGTTAGGTTTTGAATGCAGACTTTTTCTTGTCATTTTTTCATGTCTACCTCTACAGATGTCACAGCATCAGGTGCATGCAGTTCAGCAGCTGGCCAAGGTGATGGGCTGGCACGTCCTAAGCTTCAGTAACCATGTAGGTCTGGGCCCAGTGGAGAGCATCGGAAACGCCTCAGCTGTCACTGTTGCATCTTCTAATGGAGAGTACGCCATCTCAGGTGGGAGGAATGTTGTAAAGATCCAGTCTAGAAATTCTCCTTAATTTTAGGAAAACTTGTACAGATTCAACTTTAAAGCATGTTATAAGAATCAGCTACTTGTGGAGCTTTATTGTTTATAGTAAGTGTTTTTCTTAGTCCAAGAAACAAAAATATTCAGTGCAATAACGAGCTAGATTGCTAAATCATGTTGAGCTGTCATTTTTAACAGATTTTTGTGTCAGTATCTGGAAATCAAACCGAGATTCAACAGACACAGAATGAATTAAAAATGCATGAGAATAGAAAATAATGCCATTTAACAACATTAGGCCTAATTTACCAGAATGCAATGCAGCAGATGAGACCTGTTGCATTTTGATTTAATTGGCCCAACTTTTCCCTTTTTCCCAAACAAGGGTATCAACCCCAGCATTGCTCCCACTGAATGCACCTAGGCCACCCCCTGTCTAAAATCACTGAGTTTATGCAAATTGAGGGATCATTGAAAAAGTGAATCAAAACACTTGAAACACCACACCACAAAATAACCCCTTGAATGCATCACATCCACATCATGAGTTAATGTTATCTAACATAGTAAGAGTATCCTAAGACAACGGATGAACACTGAAGATAACCTCAAATGACTAGAAATTGGGCGTGGATGTATTACATAAGCAGATTGTAGTCACTAATACTGTATATTGTGTGTGTGATCTGTTGGTCTACTCAGTGCGTAACGGCCCAGAGAGCGGTTGCAAGGTTTTGGTCCAGTTCCCCCGCACCCAGACCAAAGAGCTGCCTAAGAGCGACGTCATCCAGGATGCCAAATGGAGCCACCTCAGGGGGCCGAGCAAAGAGGTCCACTGGAGCAAGATGGAAGGACGAAACTTTGTCTACAAGATGGAGCTCCTCATGGCTGCACTGACTCCTTGTCCTTAGATACAGTCAGTGTGCGGACTCCTTTCCCGTATACAAAGCCAGGGTTTATATGCAGTTCCATGGCTGTGAACTGGACAGCAAAACTCATAGAATCCACCTTTTCTAGAGAGATTTTCAGCCACAAAATTTTAAGAAATATGTCTTTTCTCTTCCTTTCCTCCTCCAGTAGTGTCTGCAGAGTGCTCGTTTTTTTTATATTTGTGTGTACCTCAAACAGTCTGATACAAAATAAAACTTTACGTCTGTCCATATGTATATGTGCTGATTTGTCACATCATAAAGTTATTAAATGTTTTCAAAGGACTTCTGGTAAATGTCTTTTTGTGAGGAATGTGTCTTTGCAGTTTTGCTTAATCTTTATGATTTGTCTGATTTGATTTGTCGGCACTGTACGAAAGAATCGTGTGTTTTAGATCACCTTTTAAAATGAGTAATGTAAGTAAGTAATAAGAAAAGTAGACTCATTGTTCATTCCATCTGTTTTACTGCATCAAAGGTCTGATACAGACTACCTGCTATAAAACCTTTTTCCAAAACCAGATTAAACTTTGGAAAATTGAACCCATAAAAATCACACAATTCATTTGCTTAGACAGTAAATACTGTATGTATTGTTGCCCAATGTCATTAGTGATATATTTACATTCAATCCGGTGTCATCAGCAGTGAGCTGTAAATGCATTTAAACATGTAAACATCTTGGCACACAGTTTTTCATAATTCAAAAAAACAAAAAAAAAACAAGCCATCTTCCTGGCTGTAAGTAACTTGTTGAACTAAAATAAACGTTCTAGTCCTTGTGTTCGATGAGGGGTCCCTGGTGTGTTTCCCTGCCGGGGACAAAGCACCGCTGGACGTCCTTCAGAGAGGCTGCAGCTCTGTTGCGTCATTTTCTGCACAAAAGGAGACTTTAATTTAACACAACAGGCCGATGTAACAAAGCTATAATGGACCTTTGTACTCAAACACACCCACACTTACGCACAATAAATAACTTAAAACCACATTCACGCCCATAAAGCCATATTTACACACACACACACACACACACAATGATGCAGCAGCAACAAAATAAACTGAACTACACTCTATCCTACACAAGCTTATGTAAAAACGGTGGGTTTATTTAACGAAGATCCAGTAATTATATTCCCATTTATAAAAGCCTTTTAGTACATCTAAACAAGTAGCAGTACATGCTACTATCCTATGTGTTTATTTCCCTAATCTTCTGTAATAACTCCTCGAATAGTTAAGTTTAATCTTTAGTACAAACATGATGGTGTTTCATACGAACTGATTGTTCATGAAGGGGGATCCACTTCAGAGAATTCCTTTTACATTGTTTACCTGGCATCTCTTTCCTGCGTCTCCATGCGACTATCTTCCTGTAGGCCTTGTCTAGTAGCCATGTGGCCAGCATGAGAAGGAAAGCCACAAAGGCCAGTGCTAAGGCAGAGACAGACAGGTACTGCAGGTCCTCATACAGCACCTCTGGAGGACAGAGACACAGGAAGTCATGTTCACTTCAAAATAGACTACTTTCCAAAGATGCAAACACAAAAATGTGTTCAATGTTGAGAAATAATAACATTCAAAGTTTTAGGTCAAGATCATTTGGTATATGTAACTATTTGTGTTGTCCTTTTACAATCTGTTTTTAATGTTTATCAAAGATAGATGACAGATGAGATAGATTGCTTCATCTATATGATCTAGTCCCATTAAACGATTTTAAGGCCATGATAAAATGTCATGTAACTCCAAAATGTGACTGCCACATGTGACCTGTTCCTTTCCTCTATGTGTGATGCTTGTTTGTTTGTGTTGACTATGCTGTATTTCTGTTTAAATTGTAACTAGTGTGCCGTCTCTGCCAGGTCTCCCTCGCAAAAGAGATTTCAATCTCAAGGGACTTCCTGGTTAAATAAAGGTTAAACAAAAAATAAATAGATGAATGCTCATGTTGTCTACTGATGAATAACTATGATAAAGAAAGTATTTGCTTGATCAGAAGATCTGAAAGGCACATATAACGTTCAAAATGTCGCTCCAGACTTTCACTGCCTTCACAGATACTGGAGTAGCCGACTGCAGAATAAATGTCCATAAAGTGGGTTAATTTGCAAGTGTTTTGGTTATTTTACACCTTAATTTATTTAGTTCTTTTTTGCAGGAATGCCTCTCGCACACTTACCCACATTCCCACCTGAAAGCGGCCCAGTACAACCAAAGTCCGACTTACTACCTACTGAGCAGTTGAGGTTTAGCAACTTGCTCAAGAGCACCTTAGTTGTGGTAATGAAGGAGGGATAAGTGCAGACAAGTTTGGGAAGCGTTGGCAGGGCAACTGTCATTCTTAAATGCCAACAACTGTTACCACAATACTGTTGAGACGGCACACTTGGAGTCAGACTGCCAAAGTGGATCTTAACCCTTGCGTTGTCTTCCCGTCAAAATTGAATATCAACAATTTGTCTCATGTTTTTATCCCTTTTTTCAACACTTTTTACGTTTTTTTTTAACATTTGTCAATTATTTCTATGTTTTTAACACTATATAACTAACTTAACTTGATGGATAATCAGAGACTGGACTCAATACTATTTCCAAACCACTTCAATTGTTTTTTTAAATTCTAAAAAATTTAATGAGATACCCCAAAATTAATGAAAGTAGAGATTTGCACTTGCCAAAGAGCGTTGAATCAATCATATTATTTTGGGTAGTTTAAAAGAACATTGACATAGGAAAGTGTAAAGGAGATTGAAGCAAGTGGGTCAATTTGACCTGAGGACAACATGAGGGTTGAGACTGTTTTTCATGCTTGAATGTATGTATGGCCATAAATAGATAGAACATAAATAGCCTTTATTGTCATTGTACACAAGTGCAGTACCTGTGCAAGGAGATTGAAGCAAGTGGGTCAATTTGACCTGAGGACAACATGAGGGTTGAGACTGTTTTTCATCCTTTAATTAGGACCATCAGTGCTAAGCAAATCAGTTCACTGGCTGTATGTTGTGGTACTTCCTGTTTTGTTTTGTAAATGTTCTGGCTTTATATTCTAGTCTAATTTGCTTGTATTAGGCAGCAGGTGTGAAATCAAGCTCTGTTAATTTGACTTAAGGCTGTTGGTGCAAAAGAAAATGTAGTCAAATGAGGTTTTCCAAGCCCAGACCCACTCACCGTTTACTTTCAGGACAAAGCCAGCGTCCTTGCTGCTTCCTGCTGGATCTGTGACAGTGACCACGTAAAATCCAGCATCCTGCAGCCGCAGGTCTGACAGCCCCATTGAGCCATTTTTGAAGGACTGCACTCTGCTGTTGTAATCCACTGACATGTTGGTGTACACCCCCGGCTGCCAAGTCCCTATCGTGTGGCTCACCGCCCCTGAAATAAAGGTCCATTGTATGGTGGGGATCCCTAAACAGGTAACATCCACTGAGAAAAACACATCCTCCTGCACCGACCCGGTCAGGCTCTTCTGGGGAGACTGAATGGAGATGGCTCCAGCT
Organism: Etheostoma cragini; assembly: GCF_013103735.1. Taxonomy (NCBI): domain Eukaryota; kingdom Metazoa; phylum Chordata; class Actinopteri; order Perciformes; family Percidae; genus Etheostoma; species Etheostoma cragini. The sequence continues at coordinate 28,175,113 of NC_048409.1, forward strand.
TCCAAAGTGAAAAAAGGATAAAGATAGGTGAAGATATGGATTATAGATCAACTGTGAATGCATTTTGGAGGTGAAAAACAGGGCCAGAGCCTGTGAGTACAGGTAGACAGACAGACAGACAGATTATGACACACACAGCTCCATTAATAGAAGATGTTTTACCTCATATGTTTTGCGTTAATGACACAGTAAGTCACTGTTGCTGGCCAACACTGTGACTCATTTGTTCTGAATTCCATGTATGGCCATAAATAGATAGAACATAAATAGCCTTTATTGTCATTGTACACAAGTGCAGTACCTGTGCAAGGAGATTGAAGCAACTCCTTTACAGTGTCAACAACAAGATATAAAAATATAAAGTATAGGTAGTGCAGAGAAAAAAGAGAGAGGGTGCACAGTCCTGAGTCTTGAGAGCAACTATATACATATATAAAAATAGCTTTGTATACACATTGTGTAGAAAAGTAATTAAGTATTGACAACAAATAACTAAATATTGCACTGTAACAAAATGAAATGGTTACATTTAAAATATTGCACTGTATGAAATTGCACAGAATTGGGCCGCTTTGTAAGTTTCTTTTGGCAAATTAACAGCCTTTCGCTGGAGGGATGAAACAAGTCAAACAAGCTGAGAAATTACAATTTGAATAGAATTCAGTGCTGGCCTCTGGTCTGTTTTGGCCAACCTTCCTCAAATATGTTTACAAGAGTTTCATTTGGGGGATCTGGTTCTGCCACTGGTGTTAACTTAATGAGTCACAGCTAGGAATGACCTGAGATTACCAAGGCTGACTAAACGTAGCAAGACTGTGTGGAAATAAATGCTTTTTTCTTTGCAATTCAGAGTATTGTGCACTGGGACTTTGGGGAATCTGATGTTAGCAGTTCTGTCTCTTTTTTTTTCACCCCTGTCAGAATTTCAACTACTGTACGTAAGTTCTCTTTGAAAGGACCGGATCCTCATCCTGTGTATTAAGCCCTGAGCAAATATAAGCTTGCCATATAGGCATGCTCTACAGAAAACAACATTATAAGCATGTGCTGGAATGCTTACCTAGGTGACACATGTATAATGTGATGCTGAAAAACACAGCAACATCTTGTACATCCCAGAGCCTGAAATGCCACATTGGAATCCCAGACCCATTGATCGAACCACAGTTGAAGAATCTCCTTCGGGTTATTTCACATTCTGAAGTATTCTCCTGTCTTTCTCCAGCCTTTCCTTGTTTGCAGGGTTTCTTCTTCCACCTGTACAGGTGTTTGTGTGCGACTATTCCTCCCTTATTTTTGAGAGAAGTTATAGTTCCGGTCAGAGTAGTGCTGTAGTTTCCCTCCTCTCACGACTGTGCTGGATTTCTCTCACCAGCGCAAGTCAGTGGCAGCCAGCCCACACCTATCAGACAGGTTCAGCCAGATTACTGAGTAAACATGTGCTTAAGGTTATGCGATCTCTCTCCGTCTCTCTCAAACACACACACACACACACACACACACACTTACACACATACACACACACACACACACACACACACACACACACACACCTAGATCTCTCTCAACTTACTTACTACCACCACCACATCACCCCCACCCTGCCCAACAAGCACTCACCTGTATAAACACACTATCACAAAATGAAACCAGGATATCAGCCAGTATGTTCATGCTGTGACACACCTGGTAGAACATGTCAAACAGGAAGTGTGTGTTCACACGTATGCACAAAGCAACACAAACAGTGAACTGACATTTCAATTTTTGAGGCGTGAAATAGCTTCTTGCTTGTGTGTGTTGTGACATATTCATTTCTGATTTCTTATTTAAAATAATATTGATCTCTTCTTATAGAGACATCTTGCTTGGGATCAGAGAAATTAATTTGACTTGTTGCAGTAATTCAATTATTTTTAAATAATTTTAAACTATCAAAGAGGTCTTGGTGTTTTTGCCAGGCTGACAAATATAGACATTCTTATTTACTATTGAACATAGTAATGAAGTAATGAAATAAGATACTCCAGGTAATGGCTTGGAGATGTCAACAGTTATCCATTCAACCGTTAACTGATGGAAAGAAATAAGAAAGCTAAATAGTTAAAAAAATATTATTAAAGCAAATTTATTAAAAACGTTGTGCATTGTAAAAGAAATGTAGGCTAAACAATATATTTATCAGCTGCTAGATAACTTGTTGGTGCTAACTTGGCACTAGCAAGTTGCGTTTTAAGCTGCTCTTCTGCTCGACACAATCTAAAATAAGAATTTTCTTTGAAGGTTAAATCATGTTTGGGGACTTTGTTTGATCCCCCCCCCCCTTCTGAATATTTTTGTACATTTATTTTCATTGTATACCAAACGCCCTGAAAAGGAGGAGCAATCAGAGCGTTCAAAAATGGTTGCTTTACTAAATTCCACTCTGAAATAAACTCTTGTATTTTTATTTTCTTGTTTATTATCTACATTAACGATATAATTGCCTATGTGGCGCAAGCTCTTCCGGGTGGGCAAGGGGCGTCGTGCCATAGCTAACGCTCATTGGTCGGTTCAGCTGATCGTACGTAATTTTGCACACGGTCAAGCGCAGTGGCGCACGTTCCACTGCCGATAAAAAAAAAAAAAACTGCTGCTGTTTGTCGCAGGAGGAATACTTCGCTCCGCGTCGAAGACAACTTTACACGTCGAAGTAAGTTAATTTTAACGAAATAAGGTGATATTTCTTATAGATGCATAGACAGAACAAAACGTTAACTTTTTAGATAACCGTTATTGAGACGGAAAACGGCCTTTTTTTCGGCTGTTAAACCGCAAGCACGGGTTTTGATAAGCTAGCTCACGTTAGCATGCCAAAATGAATTTTTATTTTGAGTATTTTGTTTTTATGCGGCCCTTTGCGTAGTAAAAACTGAGTTGTGTTGATGCTTTTTTTCGTCAGAGTGAGAGTGGAAGACGACATGCTTGCTTTAGCTCATTTCAGACCGACAACCAGCCGCCTAACAGCGGTTTACTTCACCGTAGTGTCTGATAATCACGATCAGGTCCTTGTTTGTCCCCGTGTCATTAATATTACACGACTTTAATCAGCGTATAAAAACAACGAGCCAGTGCAAAAACATGTATTTAAAAAAACAAATGTGACTTAAACTTTAAATGGGACAGCTGCGCGTGATGGTGTGAAACACCGCTAAGGTTTAACGTTGCAGGCCATTTTTTTCTCCCTCGGACGGCGAAGACAAAACCCCTCCCCCTCTGATTCGCTGTGGTGAAGACATAACCCGCCTCCCTTTCCCTCTGATTGGCTAGTCTTTGCCTGCAACTTTTTGACATGCTGACATCCATTATTATGACACCGGCGGTTTCACAGAATGATTGTTTTGTTGTTCTGGACGAGTAGCGGAGCATGTTGTCCGCGATAAATTGGTAAAGGGTTGCTTTGCCGGGATTTCGTCATTGTATGAAGGCCATGAAGTGTGCAGTTAGCTCTCTTCGCCACTAGAAACTCCTGGAGGAGCTCTGTTTGTTGTTGGGAACTGAGTTTTGAAGCGTGAAAACATTGTTTTCCATTACCGTACAGGGTGGTTTAATGCCAATGGATTTAATTTAATGAATGGACACATACGTGTATGAAATTATATACATGCTAACGTGTCTGTAAAAGGAAAATAGTTTTAGTTTATAGTTAAAAGTGTATACCTTCTTCACCCTATTGGACTAACGCGTACCACGTGTCCCGGAAGACACAAGAAGGCGCATTTAATAACATGGGTTTATTACAAATATCGCCACAAAGCGTCTTCAGTTGTATAAGAACTCCAATGTATGTTGTTGCTGTTTTATATATTGAGCAGAACTGTTGCAAGGTTGTAGTTGATCACCCGACCCATAAGTGAGACATGCCTTCTGGAGAATGTGGTCCTCTCTGCAGACCCATTCTCAGTATCGCTTCTCGGCCTTTTGGCTAAGATCAAGTGTAGTATCTGTTCTTATCAGTTTAATATCTGATACGTCCCCTACCCGGGGACCATATATTAAATTGATTTTTGGAACTGGGAGATGGAATAGGGGCTTGCTCCGTCCACTCCACGCATCGACCTGGTATTGCAGTACCTCCAGGAACGGTGCACTCCCCTCTTAATGTTAAATGTTAATCCTTTAACATCCAGTAGCCTTGATCGTTTATTTTATTTGTGTTAACAGCCTTGAAGATGTTACTGTTGTGTTAAGAGCAATTAAGATGCATAGACACAAGCACTGAGATGAATAATAGTGTCCACACTCCAGACCAACAAGTGGCAGTGTGGCAGTTCTCCCCCAGAAACAAACAAAGACAGGAAGTAGTTGTAATGTGAGAAACAAAACTGTTTTTAGTTTTTTCAGAATTACGGACGTGGATCAAACTTTTTTTGCCGTATGATTAAGCTTGTTCCTATTTAAACTCTGCTGGGCTCTCTAATTTGTTGGAGTTAAATATATAAAATGGGTGACTTTTGAGTTTGCTTTCGATTTGAGGATACAGCATTGCATTATGGGGCATATACATGCGTTATTTCCGTAGTGAAGTGTAAATAATCCTTTGTTATCCTTTTAGTACAAACATGTTTTTTCCATATTTAAATCCTGTAAACTTGCATATCTTTTTATACTCTCTGATATTGGTATTTTCTATATTGTGAGCAGCTCCGTTAGTCAGCATGGTGTTTCTGTGAAAGAGTCCCCTGACTCGGCCGTGTACAACTCATACTTACCTGGCAGGGGAGATACCATGATCAAGAAGGTGGTTCACCCAGGGCGAGGCTTGGCCATTGCACTCCGTCTGAGCTGACCTCTGCGAATTCCCCAAATGTGGGAATCTCGACTGCATAATTTGTGATAGTGGGGGACTGCGTTCGCGCTCTCCCCTGATAACATGTGGAATGAAAACCTAAATTAGGAAAAAATGTGTGGATTACATATAAAGCATGTGGACAACAGCGGTTCAAAGAATATATTGTCTGCTAAGAGTAGGAAACTATGCATTGTAACGTCTGACACTATTAATGCAAATGAAGCAACATAAGTTCCTATGGATTTATTAATTTACCCTCACTTTAACATAGATTCAGTGAATCGTCCTCTATTGAATTTGAAATCAGTCATAACTGCTCTCTGTTGTTAATATGGAAGGAAACTGTCAATCAGTAAAGAAAACAAGAATCTGACAATTCTTTCCATTTTAATACAGAGAAGCACATAAGTACATTTTTAATGAAGTGATGTTCACGCTTCAGACCACTAGGTGACGGTGGTTCAGTTACCCACCGGCAGAAGATGACAATGTGAAAATTAAGGTGTTTTCATTATTTACTCTAAAGTTCAATTGTGAATCAATCTACTTTTGTTAGCAGTTAGATAAAATTTTGTCTTATTTGAACTTGTTGTTGGGCTCATTTGTTGGAGTCAGATACATTCAACTGGTGGCTGTAGTTTCTGATTTGTGGATACAGCATTGCATGATGGGATATGTGCCCATTTTTAAAGTAAAATGTCAAATTGTCAGTCTTACTAAAAACACAAGCTTGTTATAAATGTTGTCACAAAGCGTCATCAGTTGTAGAAGAACTCAAATGTAGTTGTTGCTGTTTTATATAGTGAGCAGAACTGTTGTAAGGTTGTAGTTAATTACCCGACCCTTAAATGAGACATGTCGTGTGGAGAATG
>NC_048409.1:28180915-28187260 GCF_013103735.1 Etheostoma cragini
AGATGGAATAGGGGCTTGCTCCGTCCACTCCACGCATCGACCTGGTATTGCAGTACCTCCAGGAACGGTGCACCTCCCCTCTTAATGTTGAAATGAAACTTATTCACATCTTCTGTTTGGTGCTGTGGGTACATTTTCGTTGTGCTTCAATGCTTGTGTCACTCCCCAATGTGAGTCTAGTGCAGGTTCTAGTCGCGCATGCTCAGATACGAACGTTTACGGCATGACGTCATGGCCTTCTATGCGACTGGCATCAGCGAGTGCAATGTTGAATTGTAAATATGAATGAAAACACATGCCCAAGTACTAGTTTCACTGTAATTGCGTTATTGCATATTTGGATGTCAGTTTTACATTTGGAATGGTAGGGTGGCAACTGAAAGCCAGAGTGGAACTACAACATTCACCATAAAAAAACACTATAAAGGAAAATTTAAAATAACCCACTTCAGAGCAATTATCTGTAGTATAATACTGGTCTGTAATTAAAAAAATGTTTTCTTAAAAGGCATAATCTCTCATTATTTACCCAAAATAAGTTTAAAACACAAGTATAAAAACCTCTTACTTCCAGATTGATTGTCTGTCTTTTATATGCAGATGTACACTAGAACAGGTCGCTAAAGTCAAAACGGGGCTTCTTCAAATGTGATCAAATAAAACAGGCATGAGTTGACCACAAAAACGTAATCATTTAAGACCAAGCCATAAATAAAGTGTCAAATATATTCAAGAATAACAACTCATTACCCTTGGATGGATGAATGATTTCTTTTCTTTTAAACAGGAATAATCTGTCGCCAATTCTGCAGCTAGGCACCCGAGGGGGGGGGGGGGGGGGGGGTGTGTGTGTGTGTGTGTTGTGTGTGTGTGTTAAGTAATGTTAAGAACAGAGGAATGCGGTCTATCCCACAGAGTTGGGTGTGCAGAAGTCGTATAACAACCTAGCCTGTTCTGCTCTATGCAGCCCCGAATCCCCCGATAATTGGGCTGTAGATAAGTATATGCATCATAAAAGGGCTTCTAATATAATATAGAGTTGACAATTCAAAAGAGGTAGCTATTTAATCAATTTACCCCTAGAGATACCTTCACAGCTGCCGAAGTCGAGCTAATAAACAAGTAGGCAATCGGTTGTATACTAAGTTATAAATATGATTAAGCTGTGCACATTCAGATAAAGATCAATATATTCATCATAAAGGGCCTTGGATAAAATATATACAGTTGCCAATTCAAAAGTGATAGCTATTTAATCAACTTAATTCAGAAGTTACTCAGCGGTCAGCAATGGAAATGACTTATTTCCAACGCCGTTGACTGGATGTTTGGAACCATGCGAGGCTGCGTACCCCAAAAGTAGGCGTACAACGGCGTCCAATGGGAGTGTCGCCACTCTGTCTTTCTCTATCTCTCTGACTACTTGTCCCAGAGTGGCGCATGCACAACTCACAGCTTCACTCGACTTACACAGGGGACTGACAGCTGTTACTGTTGTATTAAGAGCAGGAGGTTGCCAAGTGGAGACATGTTTTTTCAATGCCTGTCACTGTAAAATTGATAAAACCAGTACCTGTTGAGAGAGACTGGAAGATTGTTTAAAGAATTGTGCTGCTCTTTGCACTCACTGCTTGCTCATATGCCCATTCCCCAAAAGTGAGAGTCCTTTGTATATAAATTCTGCTGCTTTTTCCCTGTCAGTTTTTCTTGTTTACATTGCATTGGCACAAGCACAGAGGTGAATGTTAATAGTGTCCACACTCCAGACCAATAGGTGGCGGTGTGGCAGTTGTCCCCCAGAAATGAACAAAGACAGGAAGTAGTTTTAATGTGAGAAACAGAACTGTGTTTTAATACTGTTTAGATTTCAAACGTGGATCAAACTACTTTTTGTTGCAGTATGATGTAACTTGTTCCTATTTAAACTCTCTGTTGGGCTGTTCTAATTTGCAGGAGTTAAATACTTGGAACATGTGACGTTTGAGTTGGCTTTTGATTTGAGGTTACAGGATTGCATTATGGGAAATATGAAGACGTTATTTCTCAAGGGAAGTTTAAATAACCTTTTGTTGTGCTTTTAGTACAAACATGTTTCTTGTGTATTTAAATCCTGTAAACTTTCATGTGTTTTAATGGTCTCTGATTTTGGTACTTTCTATATTGTGAGCAGCTCCGTTAGTCAGCATGGTGTTTCTGTGAAAGAGTCCCCTGACTCGGCCGTGTACAACTCATACTTACCTGGCAGGGGAGATACCATGATCAAGAAGGTGGTTCACCCAGGGCGAGGCTTGGCCATTGCACTCCGGCTGAGCTGACCTCTGCGAATTCCCCAAATGTGGGAATCTCGACTGCATAATTTGTGATAGTGGGGGACTGCGTTCGCGCTCTCCCCTGATAACATGTGTAAGGAAAATATCATAACAATCAATTGGCTGATTACAAATATAGCATGTAGTAAACTGTGGCTCACAGTATTATCTACTATAAGTAGGAAACTATGCTGTGTAACATCTGACACCATTAATGCAGAAACATAAGTTCCCGTGATTTTATTAATTTACCCGTGCGCATTACTTTAATTAATCCAGATAATCAGTGAATCATCCCCTAATGAATGTGAAATCAGTCATAACAGCTCTGTTGTTAATGTGGAAGTAATTATGTCAATTAGTAAAGAAAATAAGAATATGACTTAATCCCATTTTTAAACGTAGAAGTAGCCTGGCTTCGCCCTGCTCCTTACTTCCGCTCAATTTTCATTTTCCTTCAGCACTCTGCCAGGGATGGACATAATCTTGGGTTTTCTCCGGTTAAATATTTGTGGGTCCAATCCGTGAACAGAGGCGTTGCTGACAGCAATGACTTTAAGGTTTGGTAACCTTCTGTGGGTTCATATTCATTTTGGCGTCACTTTGATAGCCATTTACATCCGAAGCATTTAAAGACTCTTTTTGTCAATTATTTATTTCTAAAGAAACAAGACAATGTATAAAAGGCTCCATTACTTGTAGATCACCAGAAGACTTACCACTTTCATACAGGTCGGTCACATCTACGTCTTCAAGCTCAGTTGAAGGCTGAGCAGTAACGCTCAGCATCACCGGAAAAGTTTTTCTAATAGACTTCACTGGCCTCCGTCCAGAGCGACGAGATCTGTTGGTCCATTTCTTTAACTGTCTATATAAATGTAGTGTTTTCATTCTTTTCTTTGAACTTTAAACGTGGATCAATCTACTTTTGGTAGCAGTTTGATTCAGTTTAGTTTTATTTCAACTTGCTGTTGCTCATTTGCTGGAGTCAAATTGGTGACTTTGTGTATACAGCATTGCATGATGGGATATGTAACATGTCATAAATGTCAGTCTTACTACAAACAAGCTTGTTATAAACGTTGCCACAAAGCATCACCAGTTGTTTATGAACTCAAATGTACGTTGTTCCTGTTTTATATAGTGACCAGAACTGTTATAAGGTTGTAGTTAATTACCCGACCCTTAAGTGAGACATGCCATGTGGAGAATGTGGTCCTCTCTGCAGACCCATTCTCAGTATCGCTTCTCGGCCTTTTGGCTAAGATCAAGTGTAGTATCTGTTCTTATCAGTTTAATATCTGATACGTCCCCTACCCGGGGACCATATATTAAATTGATTTTTGGAACTGGGAGATGGAATAGGGGCTTGCTCCGTCCACTCCACGCATCGACCTGGTATTGCAGTACCTCCAGGAACGGTGCACTCCCCTCTTAATGTTAAATGTTAATCCTTTAACATCAAGTAGCCTTCATCGTTTATTTTACTTGTGTTAACAGCCTTGAAGATGTTACTGTTGTGTTAAGAGCAATTAAGATGCATAGACACGAGCACTGAGATGAATAATAGTGTCCACACTCCAGACCAACAGGTGGCAGTGTGGCAGTTCTCCCCCAGAAACAAAGACAGGAAGTAGTTGTAATGTGAGAAACGGAACTGTTTTTAGTTTTCTCAGAATTTCGGACGTGGATCAAACTACTTTTTGTTGCCGTATGATTAAGCTTGTTCCTATTTAAACTCTGCTGGGCTCTCTAATTTGTTGGAGTTAAATACATAAAATGGGTGACTTTTGAGTTTGCTTTTTTTTTGAGGATACAGCATTGCATTATGGGGCATATACATGCGTTATTTCTGTAGTGAAGTGTAAATAATCCTTTATCCTTTTAGTACAAACATGTTTCTTCCATATGTAAGTCCTGTAAACTTGCATATCTTTTTATAGTCTCTGATATTGGTATTTTCTATATTGTGAGCAGCTCCGTTAGTCAGCATGGTGTTTCTGTGAAAGACTCCCCTGACTCTGCCGTGTACAACTCATACTTACCTGGCAGGGGAGATACCATGATCAAGAAGGTGGTTCACCCAGGGCGAGGCTTGGCCATTGCACTCCGGCTGAGCTGACCTCTGCGAATTCCCCAAATGTGGGAATCTCGACTGCATAATTTGTGATAGTGGGGGACTGCGTTCGCGCTCTCCCCTGATAACATGTGGAATGAAAACATCAGAATATCCAGATAGGTGATTACATGTAAAGCACTTAGTCAGCTGTGGCTCAAAGAATTTACTATCTACTAAAAGTAGGAAACGACCATGTAATGTCTGACACATTGATGCAGCAATGTAAGTTCCTGTGATTGATATATATATATATATTATTTTTAATTTACCCTCACATTAGTTTAATTCAGATTAGGTGGATCATTCTCTAATGAATGTGAAATCAGTCATAACAGCTCTCTGTTGTTAATCTAGAAGTAGTGATTTTGGGGAGTTTTATACTAAAGGTGGTTTAGAAAGATGCGAGTGAAGCCAATAAAGCCAGAGCAAGAACAATCTTTGCTGAGTTTTGTTGGTGGCCTTGATGTTGTGTCCCTTCTCCCAACGGGGTTAGGGAAAAGTTTGATTTTTGTAGCTCACTCCGTCAGTGATCAGTGGAGAAAACGTTATCTAAGGCTAATCTTAGCGATGCTAAGCTGGCATCACAACCAAACATTAGTGATTGGTTATGTAGGGCTCTATGAAATCCGGTTTTAATTTTTCTAATTCCTTTTTTTTTTTTTTTAAATGTCCTAAAGAAAAGAAAATGGTGTTTCAGCATAGAAATTGAATCATTTTTCATTATTAAATTGTCTGCTGAAATTCACATTACCACAATGCGTCCACCTCTGTCTGAATTTGTTTATTTAGCTTGATAAATTGATCAGACCTGCACGTCACGTGCACTAGCAACAAACTCTGTATCCAAGAACAATTTAAATAAGTGGAAATGACATCAGATTAGACACAGACTTCTGTAGGAGATTAGTGTTGCGTTTCCAACGTCGCGGGTCCGAACCATAACGTTGGTTGGGAAAGAGGGACCCCTTGGTTCTTTAGGCTAACTATATTAGCTTTAGCCTGGCTGGTCAGGCTGGTCCTCTTCCTCAACACGTGCCTTTTTTCAGTCGCCGAAAATACTTTTCAATACTTGTCTGGAATTGAAGCAGCAAACATTCAGAAAAGGTAAAACAAACAACTTTAGTCATTAGGTTTTATTTGATTCACAGCTGCTATATGTATTTTTTTTTTACCTCGACAATCAAACTGCATTTTACCGCAAACTTGCGTCTAGTTGACTTTCTAAAGCGAGCGCAATCGCTTGTTAAGGGTCAGGTTGGGACACTGAAATAATTGTAATCAGAATATAATTTTTTTTTTTTTAGTACTTTATATTATGTGATGGTGCAAAAGTGTTAACAAAATACCAATCTTTTGTGAACTTGTGAATTTTTGCCAACAGTCTTCTCGTTTATAGAGACGAGACTGTGTGGGGATGGGTGGGGCATGATGGGGACGGTTGGAGAGCAGCGTACCCTCCTTCAAGGAAATTAACACTTGTCAACAGAGTTTCCAGACTGTGTTTAAATGAAATGGACAAGAGGTTAGGAGCACATAGGTGTGGTGTTCACACTCCAGACCAATAGGTGGCGGTGTGTCAGTTGCCCACGGGCAGAAAACAAAGACAGGAAGTAGTGGTAATGTGAGAAATACGTTTTTATATTCTATCTTTTAACTTCAAACGTGGATACTCTACTTTTGGTAGCAGTTTGATGCAGTATTGTCTTATTAGAACTTGCTGTTGGGCTGAAACTCATTTGTTGGAGTCAAATACATTCAACTGGTGACTGTAGTTTCTGATTTGTGGATACAGCATTGCATGATGGGATATGTTCCCATTTTTCTAAAGTAACAAGCGCCAGTCTTACTACAAACAAGCTTGCTATAAATATCGTCACAAAGCATCACTAGTTGTATAAAAACTCAAATGTACGTTGT
>NC_048409.1:28187360-28230037 GCF_013103735.1 Etheostoma cragini
ATATATATATATATATATATATATATATTATATATATATTCACAAACAAAACTGACAATGCAAAAAGTACTAACACACTAAATATAATAAAGAATAATATAGCACATGAAACAACCTCACTCAACCAATCCAGACAATATTATATCAAACATAATGTTAAAGGTAAATACTTTTAAAGGAGAGTGTAACAGAGTTTGAGAGTTAAAAACTCACACAACTTCTCAATCTACCGTCATCAGCTTATCTGGTATTGAGTCGAGAGATCCCCAGGCCAGGTTGGCGATATAATAAAATGCATTACCGATAAATTGTCATAAATTAAACGGTATAAAAGGTTTTCGATGTCAATGAGTGTCCTTGTTAAAATTTCCTCTGCGGGGATTGCATACGTTAGGAATATACAAATAAATACACAATCTTTTTTTCCAGTCCACTGTGGTGCAGGGGTGTAGTGAGTCCCTACCAAAGGGGAACTCATTCTGCTCCCCTAAACAAATCTGGTCTCTTGGGATCCTGTCGAGGCACTCAGAGAAGGGCCTCACCCTGTAGGTCTTTCCCACAGACCTCACCTGGAGGGTCAGGCCATCGTTGGTTTGAACTTTAACTCGTCCGAATGGGCACAGAGGCAATTCTTCTTTGTGAATGCGTCCTAGGCCCGCCAGCAGCTCCGGCTGTTTGGACCGTCGCTGCGGCCATCTGGATCCCAGCCACAGGGGGTGGGGGGGTCACAGCTTGCCTGACTTTCCCTACAGTGTCTGCCCAATTTGTTTTCCCCTCCCCATCAAACCTGATCCCAAGAATTTTTTTGGTCGGTCTGGGCCACAGTCAGGGGGAGTCCTGTCGTCTCAGTTGTGTTCCATGGTTCACAAAAATGGGCTTGGGTCATGCTTCGGTTAAGCTTTGACCCAGAGGCCTGTCCGAACTAGTCCGTCAAGTCCAGCGTCCTGTTGACAGAAATAAGGTCGGTGCATAAAATGTTGTCGTCCATATGTAAAATGCATTTTTGTCTCGAGTGCCCCACTTCCTGGGACTCTTACCCCATGAATTTGTTGGTCCCTTCTCAAGATCTGTGCCAATGGTCGTATACAGGGGACGTGAAGGAGGGCAGATAACTGACAACCCTGACGGACACCGCAGTTTATATCCACTGCTCTTGTCAGAGGCCTGTTAACAATTAACTTGCTGTTAATCCCCCAGGGCAGCAGTCCCACACAGGATATAAACCTTCTTGGGAACCCCAGTTTTTGAAGTACCTGAAAGAGGTACTGTTGCGAGACGGGATTAAAGGCTTTCTCAAAATCTAAATTTAGGACTACTAGCCGAATGTTTCTGTCTTTCGCAAAACTGATTGTGTCTCGGATTAGTATGAGGCTCTCTGTGATCTTCCTCCTCGGGACGGCACAGGTTTGATCCGGGTGAATCGGCTCTCCTAAAAAGTGGGACATACGTAAAGCTAATAATTTGCTAAAAATTCAAGTCAACATTTAAAAGTGCGATATGTCTCTAATTTTTTTGAGTGAGTCTTGTCTTGGTCCTAAAGCAGGAGCGTCACAATCCCTACTGTAAAGCTGTCAGGAAGTTGGTCCATTTGTTCAAAATCCATAAAACAAGCATGTCTAAAAGTGCTAAAATGTCGGGTAAAATTCCAAGGGAAGCCTGGCTTCTCGTGGTGACTTCCCCGTCTTAAATGTTTTTGTCCATTTAAGTTCGGGTACCGTAAAATCTTGAGTTAATAGCTCATTTTCATTCTTTGCTTGGTCAATGGATTTTAAAACTTCAGTCAAGGTGCTCTTAATGCTTAATGCTTAACTGCTTTTTCCGCGTACAGTTCAAGGTAAAAGTGTTCAAAAGTTTCTTTAATTTCCTTTCTTTAATGTGATATGGATTATTTATTGACTTATTTTAAAAAGGTAACTTTGATGTGACATGTTATATGACAAAAGTATGAGTGTCAAATTCTTTTCCAAATAGAAAAAAAATCTTTTCTCATCAGTTTAATATCTGATACGTCCCCTACCCGGGGACCATATATTTGATTTTTGGAACTGGGAGATGGAATAGGGGCTTGCTCCGTCCACGCGTCGAGCTGGTATTGCAGGACCTCCAGGAACCGTGCATCCCCCTCTTGATGTTTGACATCAATCTTATTCACGTCCCTTAGCTGTTGTGGGTATATTTTCCTATTAATGTGTTAAGGGCTTTGATGCTGTTACTGTTGTATTAACAGCAGGAGGTCGCAAAGTGGAGACATGTTTTTTATGTATCACTGTAAAAGAAATCAAACCAGTGATGGTTGAGAGAGACCGGAAGATTGTTAAAAGAAATGTGCACTTACTGCTTGTAGATTCTTGATCTTGGTAGATCCTCAAACTTCATTTAGTTGGTTAGCTTTTTCACTCTAGTTTTGAAATAAACTTTTGGTTCAGTCTAATTTAAGTGCACTTCATGTTCTTTTATCTAAATATTTTCTTGTTTACGTTGCATGGACACAAGCACAGAGTTGCATGTTAATTAGTGTTCACTCTCCAGACTAGGGCTGTACAATTAATCAAATTTTATTCACAATCAAGATTTTGGTTTCCCATGATCAAATTTGCGTGATCAAGCGACATTTTAACGCTCCGGGCTTTGTTTCTATTTACATGCGTTACATGACTTGTTTCCTTTTGTATATCTGTGCCTGTGTTTGGATCTCTCCTCTTACTCTCCGTGCATCACACAGTGGTGACAGCGCCGGTCCACACTTCTGACTTTTTTTTTTTTAAAGCATTTTAGCCTCTTTAATCCAGTTACTTCTTTAGCTAATGTTAACGTCAACTACTGTGTAACGTGTTAGTGTATGCTTGTGTGACATGCAGCAGTGTTTCTGTTCTCTCTAACATCTGTTTTGGAGCATTTACAGCGCAGACATTTTAAGTAATGAGGTACCGAAATCACTGATAATTTGTCCGGTAGATAATGGGCATACAACCTAAACTTCAACAAAAGAGGAACGTAGCACAATATGGATGTGAAACCGATATAAATAGCCTACGTGACAATACAATTTGTAGTGGTTAAAATCAACAAATAGTGATAATTAATCGTGATCTCAACACTGATCACAATAATTGTGCAGCCCTACTCCAGACCAATAGGTGACGGTCTGGCAGTTGCCTCCCAGAGACAAACAAAGACAGGAAGTAGTTGTAGTGTGGGAAACAGAACTGTTAACATTTGTCTCTGAATTTCAAAAATGGGTCAAACTATTTGTTTCAGTAAGATTTAGCTTGTTCCTTTTTAAACTCTGTTGGGCCGTTACTAATTTGTGAAGGTAAATACATAAAACTTGTGACTTTTGAGTTGGCTTTTGATTTGAGGATACAGCATTGCATTATGGGAAATACAAATGCGTTATTTCTCAAGTGAAGTGTAAATAATCTTTGTAATCCTTATTGAAAACATGTTTCTGCTCTATTTACATCCTGTATATTTTCATGTTCTTTTAATGTTCTTTAATTTTGGTATTTTCTATTGTGAGCAGCTCCGTTAGTCAGCATGGTGTTTCTGTGAAAGACTCCCCTGACTCGGTTGTGTACAACTCATACTTACCTGGCAGGGGAGATACCATGATCAAGAAGGTGGTTCACCCAGGGCGAGGCTTGGCCATTGCACTCCGGCTGAGCTGACCTCTGCGAATTCCCCAAATGTGGGAATCTCGACTGCATAATTTGTGATAGTGGGGGACTGCGTTCGCGCTCTCCCCTGATAACATGTGCAATGTAAATATACATCAGAAAATCAGTTGATTACATGTAATTTAGGTTTTATGCAATAAAAGTAGGAAACTAGGCGGTGAAATGTTTGACACTGTTAATGCAGCAAAAGAAGCTCCTGTGATTTTATTAATTTACCCTCACACATTACTTTAATACAGATTCAGTGGATCATCCTCTAATGAACGCAAAATCAGTCATAACAGCTCTGTTGTTGGTGTGTAAGTAAACTATCAATCAGTAAAGAAAACAAGAATCTGACAATTCAGTTGCCCAACGGCAGAAAACAAAGTGCCTTTTCAATCTTTTCTTTGAACTTATATTTTGAATCAAACTACTTTTTGGTGGCAGTTTGATTCAGTTTTGTCTTATTTCAACTTTCTTTTGCTCATTTCTTGGAGTCAAATACATTCAACTGGTGACTTTAGCTTCTGATTTGTGTATACAGCATTGCATGATGGGATATGTAACATGTAAAATATTGTCAGTCTTAATACAAACAAGCTTGTTATAAATGTTGCCACAAAGCATCACCAGTTGTTTATGAACTCAAATGTACGTTGTTCCTGTTTTATATAGTGACCCGAACTGTTATAAGGTTGTAGTTGATTACCCGACCCTTAAGTGAGACATGCCGTGTGGAGAATGTGGTCCTCTCTGCAGACCCATTCTCAGTATCGCTTCTCGGCCTTTTGGCTAAGATCAAGTGTAGTATCTGTTCTTATCAGTTTAATATCTGATACGTCCCCTACCCGGGGACCATATATTAAATTGATTTTTGGAACTGGGAGATGGAATAGGGGCTTGCTCCGTCCACTCCACGCATCAACCTGGTATTGCAGTACTTCCAGGAATGGTGCACCCCCCTCTTGATGTATAACATGAATCTTATTTGCATCCCTGAGCTGTTGATGTGGGTATGTTTATTACTACTGTGACACACCGGCAGCTGGTGTGTTTTTAAAAACTACTATACCAGCAATTCTTTCCACTGACAAAAAACGGGACCAGAACAGTTACTTAATATTTAGCACTTTATTCTATGTAAGTTAAATATTATAAAAGGTCTTCCGTTTAAAAAAAAAAAGTAATACAAGTTAAGAGCTGAGAAGGGCAGCCCAATCTTGTTGCCGCTAGTTCCAAATCCCTATGACAGTCCGTCGTTAAGTCGATCATAAAGGAGCGGTTCTGCCGAGGGGAGCCTGGGCTCCTCTTCTTTTTTTGCCGCTCCGCAATGCGATGCCCACATGGCAGACAGTGGGGGAGGAATAAGGGAAGCTTTTAGTCAAGAGTAATACATACTCCAGACCAAAAGGTGGGAGTGTGGCAGTTGCCCCCAGAAAAGAACAAAGACAGGAAGTAGTAAGGAAACAGAACTCTTTTTTTTTTTTTTTTTTATAAATTATTCTTAGAATTTTAAACGTGGATCAAACTACTTTTTGTTGCAGTGTGATTTAGCTTTTTGCTTTAACTCTCTGTTGGGCTGTTACTAATTTGGAGTTAAATACATAAAACCGGTGACTTTTTATTTGAGGATACAGCATTGCATTATGGGAAATATAAATGCGTTATTTCTCAAGTAAATTGTAAATCTTTATCCTTAGTGCAAACATGGTTGTTCTGTAATTAAATCCTGTATATTTTTCATGTCTTGAAAATCTCTGATTTTGGCATTTTCTATTTGGTGAGCAGCTCCGTTAGTCAGCATGGTGTTTCTGTGAAAGACTCCCCTGACTCTGCCGTGTACAACTCATACTTACCTGGCAGGGGAGATACCATGATCAAGAAGGTGGTTCACCCAGGGCGAGGCTTGGCCATTGCACTCCGGCTGAGCTGACCTCTGCGAATTCCCCAAATGTGGGAATCTCGACTGCATAATTTGTGATAGTGGGGGACTGCGTTCGCGCTCTCCCCTGATAACATGTGCAATGAAAACATACATCAGAAAATGCGCTGATTTCGTGTAAAGCGTTTAGGTTTTATGCGATAAAAATAGGAAACTAGGCGGTGTAATGTTTGACACTGTTAATGCAGCAAAAGAAGTTTCTGTGATTTGAATTTACCCTCACACATTACTTTAATTAATACAGATTCAATGTATCATCCTGTAATGAACGTGAAATCAGTCATAACAGCTCTCTGTTAATGTGGAAGTAAACTCTCAATCAGTAAAGAAAACGAATATGACAATTCAGGTGCCCACCGGCCGAAAACAAAGTGCCTCCCCTGATAACATGTTGAATGTCCATATTGATGACTGGATGTTTGGTCACGCATTTAAAGATTTGTTAATACATTTAAGGTGTGAAAATATCAGTTAGATATCAATTCTTGTTTCAAGAGGGTACTGCTGCTGGAATGGAGAATCTGTAAAAGTACTCCTTTATGCACTGAAGGTGCAGCAGTCCACTACTGAAGGAGCTGCTCAGTATCAATAACACAATAAACATGAATCAACAGTCTAAGAGTCAATATGTAGTTGGTGCAAATTGTGGTCTAATAAGTGATGTAGGTCATTAAAAGCACAATACACATGAATACAGTCTTAATAAATGCTGAAATGGTCAAAGAGGGCAACAGTGCAGAGAACCAATGGGGCCACGTTAAAGGGCATGTGTAAGACCAGAACGTAGAACATTAACACAAGAACTATCTACACTATTTACAACGGGCCAGACATGTCCCCCTCACTCCGTCCACAACAGAGATAAAATGTTATGAGTTTTTAAATACTCTTGGAGGGTGAAAGGTTGATTGCAGGGCAATATTTCTTTTTATTTATTTATTTTATTTATTTTATTTTTTTATTTTTGTGTCCCTGGATTGTGCCCGCACGCCTTGCAGGTCGGGAGATGCGGCACTCTTTAGCTTAACGCCCAGCCCTGTGAGGTGGTTTGCCAGCTTCCTCTTGTAGTGTGTGTGTGTGTGTGTGTGTGTGTGTGTGTGTGTGGATCAAGACCACTGTGATTGTATCACAAGGTTCTTTCCAGAGGCCGGCTGAACAGCTGGTCTGACATAGAGTTGGTCTTGGAAATGACTGCTGCCTGGTGCTGTGCAAGTTCACCAGCCTCTCTTGCTGACAGATAAACTCCCTCACTGTTTTAGTGTTTGTTTTTGGGAGTGGGATCCCTCCCTTGCATAGGATTGGGTCATCCACCAAGACCTGGTGCTGTGTCCTGTCATAGTCTCGAGAATGCTGGTCTTCTCAGGGCTGGAGCAAGAAGCCTTAGGGGTGCACAGCCACAGGAGCTTGACAAGCAAATACATGAGGCAGTTGTGCGTGATGTCCTGCTCTGCTGGTGCGTACCTTTTGGCCATCTTCACCGTCTGGATCAGGGTGGCGTCTGCAAGGTCATCCCTCTTTGTACGGCAGTGTGTGCGGCACAACTGGTGGTATTTCTGTGGCTGCTTGTCGTGCTCTTAAACTGCATTCCAGGAGTCGAGGACCCTGTTCTTTTGCTCAGTGTTGAGGGGCAGATTCTGGTCTGTCAAGCCGACCTCCACCAGCGCATTACAGAATGCCTCCAGCTTCTTAAACTCGGGAAGAGGATTGTCACTGCAGACATCCTACACACACACGTAGGTTAAGTTCCAGTGCATACAATGTTTTGTTTTTCAGTGGTCATATTAATCGCTGTATTCTCTTCTATCAGACAAGTAGGTACTCTACTCACAAATGCTGAAGGGTTGATTGTAGCAGTCTCACAGCTGGTTAGTGATACCTGGGGCTCAACAGCAAGATGGTCCTTTTCGCGCTGATACTCCTCGTCTGCTTCGGCGTCTGGGTCGGCCTGCCCAGTCTGAATGACCTCCTCTGGCCAGGGACCGTCGTTGACTATGCCCTTAAGAGAGAAGGACTCTCCCGTGCTCTGGCTGAAAAGATATTAGAGTCCAAGCAACTCGTCTGACTGGACGTCGGCCGGGACCCTGAAGTTCTCTTCCACAGTCTCACCAAACTGCTGACAGCGGGCGTTGAGGCGGTCAATGAGCAGCGCAGAGTGGACTCTATCCTTAAACACGACGTCCGAGCTGTAGTCGGAGTTCCACCTGGCGATTCCACTGAGGTAGACCTTGTAAGGCTGTGCTGCACCGTGGGGACCTGAACATCACAACAGGTATCAGAATCAGTTTTATTGGGCAAGTTTACTCAAACAAGGAATTTGACTCTGGTTAATCTTTCTCTCAAAGTACAACATTCACTTATAAGGATCAAATAAATATAAAAAAAACAGTATAACAATACAATAGAGTATTAGAGAATTGTAAAATAACAATTGAAGAGAAGGAAAAGTGCAATATTGGTCTGAGATTAAGATTTAAATATTCAGTGCAATGGTCAATAATAGAATAAAAGTATTACAATTGTAAGATTAAAAATGTAATTGAGGTACATGAACAGAAGTTGATTGACTTTGTTCAGTGTAAGGGTGGGGCCATTTCTGAGCAGTTTTTTTTCTTACCAGGGGACTTAAAGACGCTGACACCACTCTCGTTGAGCCCTGCTGGACCTTTGAGCTCTTCAATGACCAGGTGGACAAGACGAAATGTCTCCTGGGCACCAATGGTGAGACGCTGGACGTGATGTTGCAGCTGGTCTAGGGAGATGAAACGCCGGACCACATCCTCGTCCGTCACCTCCATTGTGGTCGGGTCTCTGGCCCTAACAGCCGTGATGAGTAGCTGAAGGTCCTTGCGGTTATAGGCCACCGCAGACTTGAAGGCTGCGTACTTTAAGTGGGCCTCGGTCCCCAGAGCAGCATCAAAGCAATGGATCCAGTGAAAAATGTCATGCCTCACCACCATCCCGTTGTCCACCCAAGGCTGGAAGAGCATCTCCATAGCCGTTGGACCCTGTGCCTTGCAGCATCCCCAATCGATGTAGAGGATCTTGGGTACGGGTTTATTGGCGAGCCGGAACTGCTCCACCACGCCACATGGGCCCAACTATCTCCACAGACTCCTTGCAGGTGAGGACAAAGGACACAATCTGGCAGAACTCGTTGCCAATGCTGGTGAACCACTCGGCCGAGCCCTTGCCCTCCCCAGACAATTTCTTCACCTACGACAAAAACAAAGAAATACAAAACACTTTATTTTAGCATAAGGGGGTGTTTTCCTGTGAGTACTTGTATGTCAACACACTTTGGTTAACTTGCCTTCTTTGTGGAGTCCATTTTCAGGATGGTACTAAACGTAGAGAGTATCTGGCTCCGGTAGTCCTGAACGTTTTCCGCCTCTCTGGGAAGAGGTGCCGCATGGAACTTCCTGTGGCCCAGTGCAGAGAAGATGCCTCCAGGTTTCACCAAGGCCATGAGGAGCGTCGTGTACAGGTTCTTCCTCTATTATTAGTCCTCCATGTGCCACCTGCCGCCACACCTTAATCATGGTGTTGCCCTCTGTGTTGTCACGCAGGAGGCGAATAACAGTTTTGTCCACCCCATGCTTTGCGGTCAGCACGGCCGGAAACCTATCCTGATGAGCCTGATCAGATTTAATGGTCAGCATAAAACAAGGAACATTCAACATATATAGAGAACAAAAAGAAAAATCATTAATTTAAACAAATACTCATAAGTATACAGTATAACACAGTAGAATTTACTAATTTACAAAAAATATAAAGTAACAAATTGAAGAGCGGGAAGGAATAGTGCAATATCAATCTGAGATTTAAGATTAAAGTATAAATGTAGTGTAAGGCAGTTAAGTGCAATTGTCATATTAACAATGTTGCAATTGTGAGATTGAAATATTGAGGTAGATGAACAGAACAGTGTTGATTTGACAATTTACAGAATGCAATGTACCTCTTTGTCAAGAATGTACTGATGAAAGTGCTTGAGTGATGTCGCTCTCCTTCATCAGCAGCCATTGCTTGACAGAAATGTGAGTCTGTCACGATCTGGCTCTTGGACCGTGACAAGTGTGGAGACACACCACATTTAAAGGTATAACAAAAGTAATTTATTTTAGCAAACAATAAATCATACGTCCAAATAGAACGCCAAACAAAGCATGTCATGTGAAAATCAGTCCAGTCAGTAATGAAGGTGTGAATGAGTAAAAAGTATAGTGTAGGTGTTGAGGTGTGGAAATAGGGCAACAAAGAACTCAAAACGACCGTAGCCACATCCTTGAAGGGGGGACGCCTGCGCTAAAAGAAAAGAAGAGGGCGCATACTGCACCAGTACCAGGTTTAAGTAATCTGCACACACTGGGGCCCTCAGGTGTTCACGATTAACCTAATGAAGCAAGCACAGGAAAGTTACACAGGTCAGCCCCACAGGGGTCGTCACAGAGCCTCCTGCGCATTTTTCTGTTCTTGCTCACTCCAGCTCAGGGTCTACCTGGGGGTGCTTGTGCTGGCTGTACCAGCGCCACATCTTGAGGAAAGTGAAGGACCTGAAGCAGCCTGTGCCGTAAATGGCCCTGTCGATGTTGATCTCGAGGTGGCAGGAGACTGGTGGAAAGAGCTGCACGTACTTCAGCAGGCTGTCCTTTATGCACTCGTCATTGATGGCCGCACGCCTCTCTGGCTGACTGCTCTTTGTGATGTGGAGGTCGATGAGACTGAAATACCTATGAATACTTAAGTGTCAGTAAAGGGAAAACTGTACATGGTTTGGTTTTCCGGAAAAATGTTCAGTGTTGGGCAAGTTACTTCCAAAATGAAATACATTATGAATTACTAGCTCCTGTCTTCAGAGAGTAATTTAGTTATATTACTCTTTGCACTGGAACGCATGTTACTGAGATTGTAACAGTATAATATTACCAAAAACTTATTAATAATGCGTTTATATTACTGCGTTACATCAAACAAGAATACATTACTGTAATTACGTTACACTCAACACTGGAAGTGCTTACTATTTGATGTATCCCACGTCGTTTCTCAACCAGCCACCTGATAGTCCTAGCAGTGTAGCGGCCAAAGTATTGGGCCTCAGTAGGCCTCTCTAGCCCACAGTGCCTTTTAGCTGAAGACAAAACATTTTATGACCTTAGTTAACAAGCAAACAAAGGCTCTAGTGCACCACAGTCTTGGGATCCTGTGGTCCCGCAAACTGACTTCTTCCCTGCTGGGCCTTGGCTTTCTTTGAGGCTTTTAGCAGACATTGTTGCCTCTCTGCAGGTAGGCTGGTGTCGACAGTTTGGAGGGCTGGCAGCAAAGGATCCATGTTGGCAACAACAGGCTTTTATCAAAATCCTAGTTACCTTCAGTACGGCCTGTTGACGGTGTGCAGGGGCCTCTAGGTTGACAATGTTGCCCTCTTCCTTATAGATACTGAAAAACACTTCAACGCCGTAACGGCACGCTATTTTTTTACCATTTTATATAATGTATTCAGTTTCTAATATGACAGTGCATGTTAGTGTACAAAAGATCATTGATACCCTTTTATCACCCAGCAAGGAGGAAGTGAAGAACTGCTCAACCCTAATTACAGCTTTTCAGAGGAAGATAACTTTGAGATTTGTGTTTGTAGTTATGGGATTACAAAAAAGTCCAACTTGAGAGGAATTTTTTGGGAGGTTTCTTCCACCCTTTTTTGTGCACTGATAAATTCTGTCACGTTCTACTGAATATATTTGTAACCTCTCCAGGATAAAGCAGAATATTGTCTTAATCAGGGGTTTTCTAACAGGCTTTTGAAACACAAGCGACATGCAATAATGCCAGCAGAAAGGCTTTAACTACCATTACCTTCCCGACAGAGGTCAGGCGTCTATTTTTCTGTCATCTTCTGTATATGAAAACCAACTCATCAAAATATTGCAATACCTTCCAAACGTCTCCCTATGCAACCAGCACCCCCATAATATTTAGATTAGACTTAATTGCAGCCTTGGTGGAGATCTCTTGTGTTGTGTATCTGTCTGCTGAGGAACCCACTGAGTTACCCTGCTGCTTTTTGTTATACAAAATCCTGTCACGTTTCAGGAAGTTTGAAGTCAAATGTTCTTATGGAGTGGTTAACTTAGTCAAAAGACTTCGGTTGATCAAAACGGACACATATTGCTGACAGATTTGGGTTTTCCAATATATGCTAAATTGTCCCTGTTATTAATTCGCCTCCCCTTAAACCCACGTTTTGTGATATTGGTAAAGAAACTTTGTAGAGATAAATAAAGACTGGTGTCTTACAGATTATGTCGAAAGCTGCTGTGGGCTGCTGTTTGCTCCTTTCTCATGTAAGCGGATGATGGGTGTAGTGTCCGAGTGTTTAACTGCGGTTGCTAGCGATCTCCCTGGTTAGTTAGGGAGTGTGCCAGCTGGACTGAGCCATTCGTCCTTCCATCGGTGCACTCATTTGTTTTTTTGCCTTTTTTATTTTCGAGGTAACCCCGGGTGGAGACGCGTTTCTCTGGTGGGGGTAAGCGTTTCAGGGCTTGGCTGTATGGTCGAGTCTCACTGAAGTTCTGCTTTTAAAGACGCCCCGAGCCCGGCATGCCTCAGAAGATATTTAGTTTTTTAGTAAAAGTTAGGCAGGTACCAGGGGGGTTGCTTTTAATTGTCAGTGCACTCGGGGGGCTCGCCTGCAGTGCTCACTAGTTAAGTTTGTTAGGTGAATTGTTGTGCTCCATTTCTGCAATTGTGGGAAAGTGTCCATGAGCCCAACTTTTGTTATACATATACGATGCATGCTGAATGTCTCTTTCACATGGCAAGTGACCGACCTATACGGGTGCGTTTTGGGATGCCGGATGAAGTTCGACGTTGATGCACACAAACCTTGCATGTAGCTGCTTGTCCCTCTGCGCTCAAAGAGGACAGCTTCTTCTGATTCTGCCTCATTGTGTGTACCTCTTTCCAAGTTATTTGTTAAAACGCTGTAGCTTCTCTTGCGTTAAGGGAAGGTCTGCATTAGGGGGGAAAAAAACCTCCCTTTACAGTCATCTTCTAAAAATAACATTCGGGGGGCGGGGGCAGCAGCTCCAGTAGGGGACCCCAAACTTCCCATTCCTGAGCAGCTCCAACTGGGGGGTCCCGAGGCGTTCCCAGGCCAGCTTGGAGATATAACCTCTCCACCTAGTCCTGGGTCTTCCCCGGTCCTGGGTCTTCCATACCCTGGAAATCCAGATTTCTCGCGAGAGCACAATTTGAATTCACTGTTACTCCGGCATGATGAGCAAAGACGTCATGGAGCGGCCGGCCCAGTCCCCAAACCCCAATGCCTCAGAGAACTTGTGGGGCAGGCAAAACCCAATTAGGCAGAGAAATAATGGTTCTGCATCTAAATATTAGTGCAGTGATTCAAAAGTAAAGTAAACCTTGACAGTTCAGTTTACAGTAAATGTTTGAGTTGGTTAAAAAAAACTTTTGAACAGCTTAATCCTTTTTATTTACTTGACTATATTTGTCATGTTTTGATGTGGAATTGAACGTGAAGTGTTCCCATTGTATTGATATTATGTAAATTAAAGATTTTCTAAAGGATTTTAAGCATTATTCACTTTTTTTTAAACACTTACTCTGAAAACAACTGTACATAAGATCCATTTCCTGTCACTTGTCTACGAAAAATGTATTTAAATACAAAATGTTTACGTAAGAACTATGATGATTCACTATGAGCCTAAATTTAATGTCAGTGAGTGACCAGCAATTATAGAGTTTTATACCTTATGTTGATTAAGTTGATAGTGTTCAGGATACATTATAGACAGGTTTTTATAGAAAGTGTTTTTGTGAATGTAGGCATGCTTGATGTTTTGTTTGGTGCCCTTCATATGTTTTGGGCTTTTGTACAGCCTTTAACCCTTGTGTTGTCTTCCCGTCAAAATTTTAAATCAAAGCTTGACACTTAAAAAAAACATTTGAACCTTTTTTCAATGTAACACTAATTTATTAACTTTAGTTTTACAGTTATTTGGGGAATTTATGGTCAGTAAACCTCATTTATAGGAAATTATACCTAATGTTTGAGTTAGAAAAGCATAAATTAGGAATTATTTAGACTGAAATTAAAGGAATGGATGTTGATGGATAATCACAGACTGGAATATGTCAACTTTTACTCAATACTATTTCAAAAACACTTCAATTTGTCTTTCAGATGCTATAAAATTGAATAAGAAAATTAGTGAAAGTAGAGATTTGTACTTGCCAAAGAGCGTTGTGTGGAATCAATCATGTGGGAATTTGGGGAATTAAAAACAACGTTGATAAAGGAAAACGGGTCAGTTTGACCCAAGGACAACATGAGGGTTAAGAGAGGCCTTAGCTAATGGACAACAAACATGATGAACTTAATTAAAATTAATCAAGGTAAAGAACAGAAAGCAGGCGAGCAGAAGCAGGTCCATAGAGGACCAGGCTGGACCGCTTAGAGACCACGTTGAGGTAAATGCTAGGTTATTATTATTGATTATATCATTAAGGTTAATAAGTATTGGTATGGAATTGCTCTACACGTTGGTTTTCATTTGGCCGACTGGTCACCCGTGTGACTATGGAGGACCAGGTCTACCATATTTAAAAATAAATAAATAAATAAATGCTCAATAAATAAATAAGCATACAATTAATTGCCCTAAAAAATACAATAAACAAATAAATGTAGGTAGAAATTAAATTATACAGTGAGACATAAATGTATAGGTCTCTTTTAATTAGCTTCTTTATTTATTCACCTTTGTAATAATTACCTTATTTATTTATTGTCCGTTATAATCTTCAACTTTATTAATCACTTATTTTTTAAACTTATTCATTTCTGTGTGTTTAAATTTTTTTGTCCGTTTTATTCTTACGTTGCATTTTCTACACTATTTATTTTCACCCCTGGTATTTATTTCTATGCAATACATATGTGACAATCCAAGTGATGATATCAGCAAATGAACAGTTATGTCTGATGAACAGTTATGTCTGATGAACAGTTATGTCTGATGATGTCCTCCAGAAACCAGACTGCAGGTCTAAGGACTCCAGCTGAGACCAGCAGCTGGTTTCTGTCTCCAGAGAGCAGGCCGCACATTACAAGGCTTGAGGTAACATTTTAATAAAATAAGACTAACTTGACTTCTACTCACAACTACGTGCTTGGCATTTAATTTTTAACAAGTACCATAGGTAAAATTAGGTTATTTTTTATAAGTGCATGGATAAATGTATAAATCTTGGTAGCTTTTTGTTTTAAACTAAATTAAAATACAATTGATTGTTGTTGCTTTAATTTTGTCATTACTGATGTTTTTCCTTTTGTGTACTTTCAGAGATGGAAGACGACAGCGAGAGGGAACCAGGCATTGTGACACTACTATAAATTATAAATGATCTATTTTATATTATAATTTAACTAATTCCTTGTAGTTTTTCTCTGAGGTCTAACATTTTTCCCACAACATCCCATGTTTTTAGTATCTTTTATTTTTGAAAACCCTACAGAATACTATACATAGAAATAGAGATATATATCTATATATAGATATCTAGATTTATAGTTTCCATCTCCAAGTTAGCAAAGCCTCGAAAGCAGGACAGGTGTTTAACTCAACCATAAAGCACAGGTAATAATTGTATGAATATGTTTTGAACTCGACGTTACATATTTAAATCGACACGTGTTGAGTCAGGTGAGCCGAGGGATCGCGTGCATGGAAGTGGATATTATTAGCGATGCGCGACCCCCTAAACTTCAAATTATTATCCACATTATTCTACCTGAAATTATGTAAAGCTGGATCAACAAATGAAAAAACACAATCACAAGTAACGCACCAGGTGAATACTCACTCTCCATCGACGCACAGGTGTCACGTGTACAACAGAATGTACACGTCAATGTGTCACGGCAGACATGTCAGAGCAGGAAAAGCACGTGTGTCCAAAACCGTTAATGGCCGCATTCCATTTAGGAGAGACCCTGGTGTTGTGCACGCTGACTCACTAAAACAGCTCTCTGGGATGCTTAATGGAATCGAGCCATCGTTAAGGCGATCTATTGCAGCTGTGCTCGTGCTGAAAGTCAAAATATCTGCTGAGATAAAGGTCCACGGACCAACCGGCTGCTTAGCAACCGCAAACCGCGTGACCGCAGTCAACCAGAACGCGCATTGGCTCACTACATATGTTTGAATAAGCAAATGCTGCGTAATTCATGTTACTTATTTAGGTTGATTATGTTAATAACAAACTGTCACTTTTTTATGTTTTATAGTAGAGCTTGACTTTAAATGACAAATATTGTGATTTTTTTTTTAAACTCAATCTGTTTTTATTGAATTCAATGTAGAAAGGAAGCCTATTTTAGTCAATTAACAGTATTTAATAGTAATAAATAGTTTTAAAAAAAACATAGTACTACAAATGGCATGATGTAAGAACATGTCTTATCTTCCAAGTTCATGATTTCAAACTCTGAAAGCTCCAAAGAATACTCTTTTAATTTGAAGGGAAATAAACTTTGCTGCTTCAAATTCAGGTTTTTGTGAATGAGACAACTGAACACATTTTAGGGGGAAAGGCTGAGGCTCAGACATAACCCCATTTTCAGTCAGACAGTAGAGGAAACCTCTTCATTCTCCTCATAGCTCTCCAGGATTTGCAGACCTAATAGATGGACCCGCATCTGAAGAGGACTATCTGGTGAGGACTTGGTAAAATGGCCCCACCTACTGACCAGACAGAAGGGGAACAGTATTGATTCTGAGGGTTTAAACCGTCTTAGGCTGTTCATCCTGTTTAGAAATTCAAAATTTAAAATATCAGTTAATATGTTACTTTTGCTGTGGCCCGTACAATAAAACTAAACCATTACTCAGACATCTAACTCAACAGTAAAATCTACTATATTTATTTTTAAGGCCGTAGACAACACTACAAGTGTAATAACAACAGGCATGATATGTCAACCATGACCAACAGCAGGTGCAGACATCAAAATGTCACTTCAGAAGTTGAACACTGGAAAGGTTTTCTCGTAACACCACAAACAAGCATCACTTAACATAAGGACCCCCAGAAATGGGACCGCATTCAGCTATCATGCAAAAACAAAATAAAACAACAGAAGTTCTTAAACACATTGATATATAGTAAAGAGAAGACCTGACCAATATCATGAAGATATGTTAAAATGTTCCACTTAGTGCAGTACATACAAACAGGCAGCGGAAGAGGCTTAAAATACAAATACAAGTCCGACGTAAACACCGACAATCCCGTGTGATGTAGTGAGATGGTTTTTATCCCTGAGTTCCCAAAACAAACATGGCCACTTAAATTCCCCGTTGCGACATCCAGACATCTGAGGAAAAAAAAGTGTAAACTGACAAAATGATTTAACCCGAAGCCCCCAAACTGGATATTACTTGAGTTAGTACCTGTGCCGGTTGTCCTCGTCCTCCATGTGTACCACATGTAAAACATCTTATATAGAAAATCCATTAAATGACGGCAAAAAACTGAGCATGCTCCTTTAAAAACGGACTAAAGAGGTAAAACACCCTGAAACATTTAGGAGCCCAGGTTTGTGTTTTAGCTGCCTTTAATGGAGAAAGACTTTCTGAATGAGTGGTGTCTTTCTTCCAAACCTTGACATTGTCTTGTAATGTTATTGATTATCTCGTTAAAGTTATTTTTCTCCACACCTGCATGACTGTAACTTTGACAATTCAACACTTTAACTTGTCCTTAAAGTTTAAATTGTCATGTGGCAGCTTTAAGACACTCACTACATTATTTAACTCACTACCCCTTGCATTGTAGTACCGTAGTGTTTCAAACATAGAGTCAAAAAGAAGTTTGTACGAGTCCTTAAATGGGAACTATGCAGTTTTTTAGCTTAATTTACCTCAATGGAAAAGCTTTGGAGTCATTTGAATGGTTGAGTTTTTTTTGGTTGAATGGCGGTCGTCTCGCGCCCCGCTCACACCTGTGAGATTGACTGAGCAAGGAGTCAGACACAGGTTAACATAGGAGCTGCCCAACCTATTCCCAACCTGTAAGGGGGGGGGGGGGACCCTCAGGGGTGCAGGGGAGAAACCTGCGAGCAAAAAAGAGAGAAAACCATGCAGAAATGGTCAAAACTGCATAGCGCCCCTTTAATGGGTCGACAAATTCAATGGTTCCTGAAATCTGTAAATCACATTTTACTGTACTGTCATCATCCAGGGTCTAGTTTACTATCACCCCATCCTCACATCCTCACTTTCTCATTTAACTGCACTGTTGGACAAAAATAAATCGGCTTCTCAAACCCCTCTAAAAACAACAAAAAAGGCACATACTAAAAAAAAAGATGTTGCTTCGCTCTCCCATTCTCTTTGTCTACCCCTCCATCAGGACGGGAAGGGCATGACCTGCAGAATCACCATGGGATAGTTGGAAGTTATGTCCCACAAGAAACCACTTCGTCCAGGTCCCGCTCGTCGTACCAGCCGCCAATCACAGCGCTCGCCGTACCAGCCGCCAATCACAGCGCTCGCTGCCGGAGAGTCTCTCCTTCTCTGCTTTTGCTTCCTCTTTTGTCGTTGTTTTCTTGTAACAAGGGACCCATCTCTGAAAATAGATCAATAATTTAACATGTTACTGAATTAGTATTTGGTGATTTGTGTACAAATATACAGAATATATTTACTATGTGGCCCCAAAAATCTTTTTTTTTTTAATGGTCTGTACAGTCGGTTAGCTTAGCTCGTCACTAAGACTGGAAACAGCTAACCTGGTCTTTGTCCAATGTTCACAAAACCCGTATAAACATAATCAATAATATACATATAGTGCTAAATAATTAATACGTACTCTCTCGCTTGTTTAAAAAAAGTAAAACTACCAATTCATTTTTATTTATTTTTTTACTAACATTACATAAAACGGTCAATTGTACACGTTGGAGCATTATTAGTCTTGCTTTGCCAAAATCAACCTTTTTCCATAACTATCTTATTGTCTTGTAGTGGAGATTTTTGGATGAGTCACCAAAACATTATTCACTTTCAAACAAATATTTTGAAGCATATTAGATATTGGCTATTTCTTTACAACAAAAACAAATCCTCGTTCCCGACTGGAACAGGACCCTGAACGTGAAACCTAATTCTCTTATGTGCGGTGAGACATTGACATGCATTCTGCAAAAGGACATGCTCAGGAAACAGGTTTTCTTTGGTGGAGACAATTATTACCGTCACACACCCTTTCCTCCACCTCTAACTATCTCTTCCTTCCCCTTCACATTTCATTGAAATAACAAGTTGTAAAACTACTCTGAGACATGATTAGTGCACTTCCTTATCTACAGGCCAACTCATTCGAGTTTTGAAGGTGACACAGTTTAAAAGGAAATGAACTAAAGACGGTTTAACCTCTTAAACAAGAATTCATCTCATCAATCTGAACTGAAACTGATGACAGAACTGTGCTTAACAACAGTAATGAATTTCTCAACTCAAATGTTATTTTTAATCCTTCGTAGTATATCTTTACTCACCTTTCATCTCGGTTTCCATCTTGCTGTCGTTATCCTCGGATGAGTTTGGACTCTCACAGCTGTTCTTGGGTGCTATGGGGGTTTTGGCAGGGTCCGCTGCGTTCGTCTTGACTTGATCCGGTTTCCCTGCAGCACCGGTGGGTTTTTTCCCGTCCACGCTGTCCATCTTCACGGGACAGAGAGTCTGCAGCAGACCCTCGGAATCAAAGTCTTCTCCAGAGCATTCACCTCGTCTCTTCAACATCTCCAACACCTACAGTCACAAAACACATGCAGCTGGACAATGAAAAAAAAGGAGAGCTGCAAATAATTCTATATGACCATATATACCTATGGTGGTAAGTATGGTGTACAATAACTGTACACCATACTTGTGTTTTTCATCACTTTTTGTTGTCTTACAACTAATCGACATAATGACAGGATCCAAAATAAGGAACAAGAATTATGTATTCCCTGAGCTGTCTGACATCAGTGTCATTTTCCCATTCACTACTCCCTGTGTAATGGTAGTTTACCCTACAGAGAGAAGTAATCAGATTTCTGACACTTCATCATGTGTCATCTCTGACAGCTGTAGAGACGCACAACTGTTCATTTTACAGCTAAAATGTGACACTGCGTTGTGGGATTGTGAGGTGACACTAGCATTTCAGACACTAATAAAATGGTGGACAGTAAATATAGTGCACTATGTTGTCAAAAGGGAGTGATTTCAGACACAAACACACAAGAGATGCCTACAAACCTTGATGTATTTGTAGGACTTCAGTTCGCTGAAGTTCTCCTCCAGGAAGAGCAAATACAGTGAGAGATCGTCACATTGGTTACCAGGAGGGGGCAGGACGCTCACGGTGGACAGGGAGTTGTACGTTTCCAGGAAGCGGGCAATTCTTTGGCAGAAGAAGGGACGGAGACTGGCGTAGATCACCGCGGGAATCAGCGCAATGAACAGAACCAAGTTGACAAGGCTGGAGAGAGAGAGAGTTGAAGAAGCAGACTGCAGTTTGACCTGTAGAGACGAGCCTGACAAGAACTCCACAAACAATACAAGGACTGAAACTAACTCACAACATTTAGACTGAATAACAAATCTGAAGTTTATCGAGATAATGGCGCAAAGTCAATTAACAAGCCGCAAACCAAATAAAACACCTCAGGATAATCATGCCATCCAGGACTATCATGAAAAAAGGGATCTAACCAAACCGCCTACCGCGCAGACAAATACCTCAGCAAATAGAAGACTCCCACAGCGACGAGCTTACAATGCACCTTGTCGGGGATGGCCGGGTTGGAGGCGAGCAGGCCGACACGCAGGCTGCAGCCAAACTCGTCCGTGGCGGAGGCCAGGCAGAGGTAGTAGCCCAGGTAGACGCAGGCACCCAGCAGGGTGACCAGAGTCAGGCCGCGACACAGCAGGTAGTAAAACAGTAGCGTCCGCGAGCAACGCTTGGTCATCAGAAACTTCTCCACCAGCGGGTAAACGGAGCGGTCCTCGGTGACGTCGCTGCATTAAGAGAAAACGGGAGCAAAGAGAGTAGTTAGGACCAAGCAGAAAGCCAGGATTACTTACATTAAACATCCACATTTAAACTCTGAGGCCTCGCAGCATATTTGAAACCCGTCATTTACATTAAAGTCCAGTTAACACACAATCCCAAATGCAAAATACCAGCCCTGTACAGTCAGGGAAAACCACTGAATGTTAACCAGCCTTTATATCACTGAACCAACAAAATGGGGGTTTGGAGATTTTATTGAAAGTAAGTAGAGGAGCCGGCAAAATAACCTCACGGCATTAAAACCTGGAGTCTGTTGAACCGTTCACCAATGTTTAGACGGGAAACAATATTCCTATGTGGTTTTACAAAATTCAAATATTCAAAAAAGCTATTATTGCCAGCTGGGTGTAAAATGTGGAGGATTATTGCTAGATCTGAGTGTGCACTTGTTGTTTTTCAACAAGTTAGGTCGGGTCCAGAATTAATTTTGAGATAATTGCTAGTATAAAGTTGGTTTTGAGAAACAGACTTTGACACAACAGCAGCAAGAGACCCCCCAATAGTCATAGAGTTCACACACTGCACAAACTCAAACCAGTTTTCTTATGCTATGCTAAGGCTGAACCTAATGGTATCCTAACACCAGTTTTCTCCTCAATTCCAAGTTGATTTAAGGTGCCGTACTGTACCCGTTTGGGGTGGGTGGTCCTGAGGTGGCCTTGCTTTTTGCCAGTTTGATGGCACGGTTGTAACACCGGTCCAGCTCCTCCATGATGAAGCTGAGGTCCGACTGCAGGAGGGGTGCTGCAGAAAACCTCCAGAACAACGCCGGGGTGGACATTAGCACCGCCACCAGCAACAGGATGTAGGGGAAGAACTGCAGAGAAGAGACAGGATGGCAAGTAACCAATCACATTATATACAATGGTTGATTTAAGACATGCAAACACTACCAAAGATCTGTCCAAGTCTCCGCCAAAAGACAGGGGTCCCCATCTTTAGCTGACATGCACGCAATCCTCATTTCTGCAGTGAGGTTGCTGGCTCCATTTAAATAAAAGGCCCTAAACTTGGTGCCAACTTGACGCATGCTGAACTTGAAAGACAGCTAACAACTATTTCCTTGACTTAAACATTTGTCCTAGTCTCCACAAAAAGACAGGAGTCACCATCTTTAAGACAACTAACGACTTTTTCATTGACATAAAGATTGGATTTAAATTCATTTGAGTTATTTAGGAGGCTTTGTTTGGTTCATTGATGATAACATTGGTCAAGAGTGAAGCAGCGTAGCTGTATTTAGTTGTAGCAGTTAGGGCTGGGTATAGGAACGCAATATAAAAAGGCATCAACTGAAATAAATAACCCAGTACCAAGTAGTATTAAAACTTCTCCAGTCAAAGGACACCTGCATTTGATCCTTTTTGTACCGAGATCTAGAAAACAAAAGACTAGCTGTATGGTTTTGCTCACAGCTAATTACCACAAAGTATCAAATGAAGTACGCTCTTGGTATCTGTTTCCCTTTAAAGGTGCTGGGAGTGGTACCGATATCATTCATTTTTAAATAATTCCCAGCCCTCACATCAATGTAGTCAATATTGTAGTTTTAAACCAGTAATACCTTTGTTTTAATTAAAATAGTATTGTATTTAATATTGGGTAAAGATGGATGGATGGAAATAATGAATGTCTGAATTTATTTAAAAAATCTTAACAAGATGCACTTATCCTGTCATGTGTGTGTACACCTTGTGCAGCCACAGAGGTAGAGTGTGTATGTATGTGTGTGTGTACACCTTGTGCAGACACAGAGGTAGAGTGTATGTGTGTACACCTTGTGCAGCCACAGAGGTAGAGAGTGTGCATGTGTGTGTGTGTGTGTGTGTGTGTACACCTTGTGCAGCCACAGAGGGAGAGTGTGTGTACCTTGTGCAGCCACAGAGGTATAGTGTGTGTATGTATGTGTGTGTACCTTGTGCAGACACAGAGGGAGAGTGTGTGTATGTGTGTGTACCTTGTGCAGCCACAGAGGGAGAGTGTGTGTGTGTGTGTGTGTGTGTACCTTGTGCAGCCACAGAGGGAGAGTGTGTATGTGTACCTTGTGCAGCCACAGAGGGAGTGTGTGTGTATGTGTGTGTACCTTGTGCAGCCACAGAGGGAGTGTGTGTGTGTGTGTGTACCTTGTGCAGCCACAGAGGGAGTGTGTGTGTGTGTGTGTGTGTGTGTGTGTGTGTACCTTGTGCAGCCACAGAGGGAGAGTGTGTGTGTGTACAGATGCCCAGCAGAACGAGTCCACATAAGCAGCTTGCTTCCAGGAGAAATTAGAAGGAGCAAAGCAGCTGATCTGAGAACCTGAAACACACACAGAAGGAAAAAGACACAAAAACATGAGAGAAAGGGACTGGAATGAGGCTGAAATGTTGAAATAGACCACGGTTGGTTATTTATTACATAACATTAAACATGATGTATAAAGATTGTACGCCCCAACTAGCCTTGGCGTAGAACTGAATCTACAGTTCAGCTTCATTTAGGTCAGAGTTTTCCCCAATAAGTCCACCTTCCCGTAGCCCCATCCCTTGAATAAACCTCTAGTCGAGACCTGGACTGAACCGGATGTGGTCTTGACTCCAGCCCTGGCTCCAGACTTACCAACTGAAACTTCTTGAGCGAAGGCCAGGGAAATGAGGACGAGCGGCAGACACACTGCCACACAGGTCACCATCTTGTCCACCGCCAGCTCAGTTCGGACGTTTTTGGACTGGTTCGTGTCCTTCAGCAGAAAATCGCCGAGCACGTACTCCGTGGCCACGTGGGCGATGGCCATCTCGCCGCTCTTCTGTTACATAAACAACACCTGAGGACACAGAAATCAGCACTTCACATATTTAGATTCATTCTCTGTGTGGGATACTGACATTTCCATTACTTCCTCACTGCCTGAAGCTGCTTTGGCTGTTTTTCCAGACAACCTTCATCTGTAGTGTCAGAAAGCAAAGCGAGGTGAAAGGTCAGCGGGGTGTGTGTGTGTGTGTGTGTGTGTGGTTACCACGCAGAGAGGGTGGTAAAGGACAGTAGACAACCAGACAAAGGTTACCAATCTGGTAACTTCCCCAATCTGCTTCCT
This sequence comes from Etheostoma cragini, assembly GCF_013103735.1. Taxonomy (NCBI): domain Eukaryota; kingdom Metazoa; phylum Chordata; class Actinopteri; order Perciformes; family Percidae; genus Etheostoma; species Etheostoma cragini. The sequence continues at coordinate 28,211,191 of NC_048409.1, forward strand.
CTGCTTCTTAAATTTAAAAAAGGCATTACTTTGATTGATGTGATGTTCACAAACTTTGTGAAAATTATCACCTTAACAACCTTTAATAAAAGTTCAATGTCTATAAAATACAAGATAAATACGTTTTATGTATATAGTTATGTTGTTATGTTATTAATCCCAAAATGGGCAATCTTTAACACTTTTGTTCACCAGTAACATTTACTTACTTACCATTCATCTCATGTATTAGGGTGACGTGTATAATCTTAAAACAATGTTGCTAATACAGTTATATTTTTCACTTGACATATACCCCCTTTTATATTATCACGTTCCCCATTTACATCCCCATTTTGTATCAGTGTTTTATATCCGAGATATGGATTTCTTTCAACCAAATTGCCTAAAAATAACACGGATGATTCCATATAACATTTGTCAGGTAAAATTAATGATTACTTTCATTTAATCTTATAGCATTTAAAAAAAATTTTTAATATGGTTTCAACAGTGTCCGGACTAAACTTTGACATCTACAGTACATATCCATAGACCCATCTGTGATCAACTCAACATCCTCTGATCTTAACAATGTCTGCCTTTTTAAAACTAAAACCTTATGTATAATTTGATATAAATGAGGTTTGTTGAACATGAATTCCAAGAATAAATGTAATAACTGTTATTAAACCAGCTCAGTTTTTTTTCTAAAGCCGCAAAAGCTGGAAAAAGTGAGAAATAAATCAGAAAGAGCGTGAAAAACATCAGAAAAGCACAAAAAAAATGTTCATTTTCAATTTTGACCTGGAAGGACAAGTTCATGGTTAACGGGAATACAACACAAGAGTTAATGCTCAACCCACATTAAATACAGAAACTTGACAGGTGTTAGACTGTTTTTCTTGCATTGATATGAATATTTATGATGCATGTGTCTTGATAATCTGGTTTAGTTTTTGTTTATATAACCTAATTTGATTCATAGCATCTGATTTGCATCCTAATCCTCTAAAGCCAACCGTGGCTGATGTAACCTCAGCTCAAAACACTAATAACTGTAATTTGTAGGCATAAGAGACTGATAATAATTATCTTTTTTTGATGGTCTCCAAACGGGAATAATCATTCACCCGCCATTTTACCCATAACCACTTGTGTGCAGCTGACTAGTTTGTTTGTAGGAATTTCCTGAGGTTAAAAATGGTTAAACATGTCTGCTGATTTATGAAAAACCAACGAAAACACCTCGTGAGCTGTCTTCCCCCGACATCAACAGACTCCTTTGTTTAGCTGGAGCAGGAGTTTTGCGGCATTTAGTAGTATTTTATAGTTTTTAAGTAAAAAAATATAATATATACACAAGTATAAAGTCGCTTTATTTGGAAGCTTGGTTAACTTTGAGTATGTTATTTAACGAGCTACGAGTGATCAGAACATGCTTCCATGACCAGACTTTAGTATCAGTTTTGTTTTCAGTGTCTACACTTGAACGCGTCTCAGTAACGTTGACTTCACACAGACCAGGTTGCATTCAGGTTCAGAAGAAGCTGCCAGCTCAGTGAAGACATTTTCAATGGAAGTCCATCGCTACACCATGGATCCACCTAGTGAAGGAATCTCAATTCATTGGAAAACGGGTTAATGAACTTGAACTTACCCCCCGATGGAGTTTAAAGTATCCACAGCGGCATGGCTGAAGTACCCTCGGCTGCAGCAGAGGAACCGTGTGGCTGTTCCCGAGTTTAAAGATGAGGCAGACTAGTCGTTCAACACATGAAACAATAAACACAGCCCTCGCAACGGCGTCTTCTTCCTGTAAAACAGAAAACTTCTTCCGTCCCTCTTGAAAAACAGATGCCTTTACGTGCTAATCGAGAGCTCGGATTTTCCAGTTGCAGTGCTGCGTCCAATGTAGCTCGTTTGTTTACGTTTTTTGGGGGAGTCGAGTACAGTCAAGAGTGTCTGGTGAATTCATTTTGTATTTGTTTGTTTCTTTAGATAGATTCGTGTTTTTTTACCCATGGACAAAGGGGAGAAGAAGTATATAGTATGTAGTTTAGCAATACTACAGTGTAAAAATACTCGAGTTAAAGTCTGGCATTTTGTGATTGGCTGGTTGGGTTTGAATGCATTTTTTAATTAAATTCACAACTGAGGACTTCATACTATATTTGCATCAATATCCACCACATACATTCTGTTTTCAAATGTTAGCCATCGGCAGAAATTCAACACTAGGCCACATTGCAAACAAGTCATAAACAACATGAAACTTATGATTATGCTCATGTATTTTTAATTTTATTGTTGTCTAACTAGAGTTTTAAGGTATTTCTTGTTAGATTGTCTGATGCACAACACTTACAGAGGCAGACATTGTCACGGGAAATCTTGGGTCTCAGGCTCCCTCCAAAAATGCTAATTAAATTAATATAAAACAGAAAATCACAAATAAAAAAAAAGATGAGAACCTAAGACATAATCTTTCAAGGTTTGCATACATAATAAAATGCAAAATCACTTTGCAGAAGACAGAAACTGCAAATTAATTATGGTAATAATACAATAATAATTGCTGAATGCAAACATGAATGTTATATATATATATATATACACACACACACTACACAGCTTTTATCAAATGTATTTAAGATTTTTTAAGCATATTTTCTGTGAAATCAACATTATGAAATGAACATGTTCCCAAAACTCAACCGTGGATTTGAAGCTGGTTGAGCTTAAACAGGTTAATTTGGGGATTTCTTTCTCTGATTGGCGGATATTTCCAATAGTCCATGAAGGCAGCATCCTCCTGGCAGCGTGACTATCTACGCAGCATGCAGCACTGATGAATAGAAGATAGATCCTTCACGTATAAAAAGAAAGAAAGAAAGAAAGAAGCTGTAAATATAAAAACAAACATGATAAATAACATTGCAGCGACAGTTTAAATCCATTGTTCCCACCTACGTTAGGTTGCTAATATTTTAGGGTTACTCTCGAGGCGACTGAGTTAATTATAGAAACGTCTGAGAAATAAAAACAAAACCATTTTGATGTGTTTTTGATGTCGATGTAGCGCGTTGAATTCTGGGCATTTCTCGCTCTGCCCTCCCTGGTCCTCCCAACTTCTCGAAAACTGCATCAAGTTCGCATAAATATGCACGACGATACCGGAAACGGAAGGGTTTGATGTCAAAATAAAGGTGTAAGATAGCTACGTCTTAGGGAAACAAATCAAATAATGAAATGAAAGGGGGGAAGTTCACACAGGCTTCATGTCTCTCAAAAAATGATTTCAAAAATACCACAGTTGGTTTAGATAGATAGATAGATAGATAGATAGATAGATAGATAGATATTTATCCCAAATAATGGGAATAAATGTTACAGCAGCACATAGTAAAAAATATACATACTTACAATATACATGAAAATATATAATATGAAATAATAATAATAAAATACAAGAACAAAATATAAGAATATAAGAACAAATATTTAAATATATACAAGATGGGAAAACATAAAGTACTAATATAGCACTAATATTATAGGGAGAAATTACAATTCAATCTCTTACATTATGAATCACCCAGACTACTCAGGTCCTCTGCTTTCTGTCCCCGTTTTGATTTGATCAGAATCAGAAATCAGAAGAGGTTTTATTGCCACAATATGTACACTTGTGTGAAATGTACCTTATTCTATTTAAAATTGTTTTATTTCCTAATGTCTTTGCTTTGTCTATGTTTCTTACTGCTTTAACTGCTCCCGTAATGTTTGATGTTAAACACTTTGGATTACCTTTCTGCTAAAATGTGCTCTACAAATTAAGTCGCCTTGCCTGTTAAAATAAGACGTCAGTTACATTCTTCAGTTTTGAACTAAAACGTCGCAAGCGGTCTTATTTTGAAAATCCTAAACGGAAGCCGAACGGTCTGGCACCGTCCAGCTTCACACCGGTAGCTGCTTCCCTCCCTCCATTCATTTCATTCGCACAGTCGCATCCTAGCAGCGAGCCCTCCCCTCCTGTTTCTCTCCGCCTGGAAAGATGGCTGCTCCGGTGGTGGTGAGGAGCTCCGGCCCGGCGCTCTGCCCGAGCTTCGCGGAGGTCTGTTCGTTCCTGGAGCGATTCGGAGCGGCGTTGGACCTGCCCGAGATGACCTACCCACAGATGGAGAGGTATCTGCGGGACACAACGACCGGTGAGAGATCGGTCGTAGCGGTGGTTGCGGGGCTAAGAAGTGGTAGAAAGCTGCGACACTTCCAACCGAAGGGGTCCATCACCATCACCACCACCACCACCACCATCACCACCACCATCACCATCGTGATGATGGTGGCGGAAAATGTTGAGTGTGTGGCCCGGAAGAGCAGCGTTAGATCCGGGGTTTTAGTCAGCGGGCTTCTACGCTCTCTTACCCGGTTGTGGGGCACATTTTTTGGCCCGGGTCGGAGTCAGTTTTCCCTTTAAAAGAGAAGCATTATTGTCCAAGTTTTTAAGGCAATATGTGGACAGAGAAAAACACGTAGACTGGCAACAGAAAGCTGTGAAATTCCGTACACTTTTGGCAGATGTTTGTGGTAAAGTTAGGAGGAACGGTCGCAGCTGAGACGGTTAGTTAGAGTCGAGTGACAGATCGTCGATAATGTTGTCAAGGCTCGTATTGATCTGTTAACAGTAAACTTGGTGTGGGGGCCATGATGCAGCACTGCCTAGTGACCACACACAGCCAAGGGAAATAAAAGAAGGAACAGTCAAACGCCACTCGCAGTTTTGTATTGGACGTTAATGGAGCTTGCATGGCATGTCCTATGTCACTAGAACCCATCATGTCTGCTGTTTCCACTTTGAGTGAAACAGGCTTCCTCAAAATAACAATAATACACATTACGTGATGTGTTTTTTTATTGTTATTATTTTTTTTTTAATTAAATGTGCTCGTTTTATTTCCTTGTTATTGGTCTTCAAATAGTTCACGGTTGTGTCCATGAGTTGAATATTACATCCTAAAATCAAATACATGTAGAGTACTACAGCAAGCTTGGCAGTAATGACGTACGCCATGCGTAGCGACTGGTCCTTCTTTCTAGTTTCCTTGCTCTTAGCAACCAGCTAGCTAGCTAGCTAGCTCCGGAGTGTTGTCAGGTGTAATTTTTCACCGGCCTTGCCTCACAGCCAGCGGGGCTGTGATGGCATCAGTGTCCCCTGTGTTTGTGTGTTGATCGTGTGTTAATGGCGATGATATTTTCTCCCCCTCTATCTGCATTTCAGACGGCTTTTAAAACGGAGCGACTAACGTTAGCTAAAAACACTGGATGTTTTTTTTTTTTTTATGGGGGCTAAAGTGGTTGCCAAATTCGCACATGCGCAGTAGCGACTCTGACTAACTAACGGTTATTTAACGTCTAGGATCAACTTTTGGTTAAAGTACAGCACACCGCGTATAAGTACACGTTCACCGCGTTATGAGTTATCATAAGTGATGTTTTTGAGTTTTATTAGTAGCTTCCCGTGTTTCAAACCGTGAATGCCGCTCATATTTAGCTATACTTTAACGCTAGTTAGCTAAAATAAGTTCCCTGACATTTTAAATTCAATTAATACCACGTAATGCGTTTTTTTCTCGGGATTCTGAGTCTGTGTTGATAAAAATTAAACGTAGAAAACTGTGTCTGCAGCAGAGAAAACCGGAATTTACTGTAAATTCAACAGTCTCCGTAACAGTCTCACACCAGACCACACAATAGAGCCACTTCTATATTTCTTTTAGTAATGGTATGCCACAAGATTGTATTTATATTGTATTTATTGTTACGACTTTATTTTGTTGTGACGGGAGAACAGTGTCATGGCAACAATAATCAGAGGACACCCTGACACAACAAATCTTTTAATAAACCTTGAATAAAAAACTAAATAAAATATAATAGACACAATTAATGTTACAATTTCATTCATAATGTCAAATCGTAAGTTATCTAAGGAAACTTTACAGAGGTACATGTCAATATCTGATAGAAATGCCATAAAAGTTGGCTTTCTTCTTGGGATATTTCATCTTAACATTAAAGCATTTTCCAACAGTGATGTAAATATTTACTATTAACTTATTTTTGAATTCATAAGAGAGTAGTAGTATGAACTCAGTTCCAACCAACACTTCATCAGGAGGAATGCTTGTTGTGGATTTATTGTGATTTACTGAAGTGTTTTATGTTTCTAATCATGCTCTTGTGTGTATTCCAGTTCCTAAACCTCTTGTGGAGCTCCATGTGAAGCTGCTCAGAAAACTGGGGAGGTCTGTTACTACTGACCGCTGGGAAAAATACCTGGCTAAGGTAAGGGCTGTGTGTAGTGTGTGTGTGTGTGTGTGTGTGTGTGTGTATGTGTGTGTGTGTATTTGGCATCAGATTCCATTTAAACTTCACTTGACATGATTAAATCCAACTTACTGAAGAGGATCAGTGCTCGCTTGTTGCATCTTAAGAGACACATCTCAGGTTTGTGCTCAAGTTTCTCATCTGTGACCTCACCACACAGAGAAACTAAATAAATGTGCAGGAAGTGATCGTTAGTGGGGTTTGGATGCAGTTACAACCCCCTGTTTGTCATTTACTGTAGGACAATAACAAAGGTGTATTAGTGCACAAAAGTCTGACTTTAACCCTTACTCATGTTGTGGTCAACAGACGTATGACAGAAGATTAAACCTTTGTATCAGCCTTGAGACAGAGAACATATCTAATCGTTATTTCCTCCAGGTTTGTCTGGAGTTGAACAGTACCTGGGCATGGGAGCTGGAACAGAAGGGCTACCAGGAGATGTCCATGGAGTGCAAGTCATGCATTCTCAAAGTATGACATGCCCTGTCTTTACTCCGTGTAATAAGTGTATAAAAGACTGAAACTTCTGCAGTCAGTGCAACACATTACTCTTTTGAATTAATCTCTTTGGTATAAATTCAACCCTTTACGCATCCTTCTCCTCTTTCCACACATTTATTGTGTGTGTTTACCCTTCAGTATCTCTGCGAGTGTCAGTTCGACGACAACCTAAAGTTCAAGATGGCGATTAACGAGGAGGAACCAGAGAAGATGCGTCTGCAGCCTATAGGTCGGGACCAGCAGGGCCTGATGTACTGGCTTCAGCTAGACCAGGAGCAGAATATCCGGCTGTACACGGAGGAGCAGGACGATCTGGACGGATCCACCTGGAAGTGCATCGTCAGGTACTATTCTTAATCTGGCGGATACACTTCTCATTGTGTGTTGAGTGTCTCGTCTATTATTGTTGTTTTTCTTTGTAAAAAAAGTAGAGTTCTTTACAATCTGGATCCTGTTTTCTTAGAAAAGTTGTTTTACATACTTGTGTTTGATTTGATTCATTGCCAATTAACCTGCCAACCCTGGCTTAAGGCTAACTTAAAGTTAACTCATCACTTATTTTTTTCTTAAAATGAATTGTTGGTCCCTGCTGGATGACAGGCTGCAGGTTCAGGTTCATGTTCACAGGATCACCACGAAGTCCATTCAAATTCTGTCCCCCTGTAGTTTTTTTTTTTTTTTAATTTTTATCTTACTTATGCCACTAGCTTGAGCCACTTGTCCAAACTGTTTTTTCAGGACTCGGAACGACCTCGCTGAGGCTCTGGAGCTACTGAAGTCCCAGGTTGAACCAAAACAGAATCAAGACCAGAACCAGGCCGGGTCCAGGAGTGCCAGCCCCACAGAGAAAGATGCAGGTGTGTTGAGCGAATGAGTAGATGTTGCATGCATCTTAGGGTTTATATTATGGAGGGGGCAATCTTATAATTTACAACACTGTGTGTGTGTGTGTGTGTGTGTGTGTGTGTGTGTGTGTGTGTGTGTGTGTGACACGATTTAGGGAAAGATGGCATTGGTAGCACTGACCCCGAACCCGCCAAGACCACAGAGGAACGAACCGACAGTGAGAGGGTTGACCCTGTAAAAGAAGAAGAACTCCTAACACCAGGTACACAGATTAAAGAAACTGCTGGTTATCCAATATTTATGTTTTGTTTCATAAGAAATGCCCCTCGATGTGAGTCTTTCAAACTGAAACATCGGATAGATACCTTATTAGTTGAAGTAATAATAATAGTGATAACATAAAGTAATAATTCAATCTACACAACTCTACAAAGAAGGAAATATCTCTCCATTCCCGTTATAAACCTTGTCTCCATCTTTTCTTTGTATAAATGGTACAACCTGATAGATGAATATAATCATTCTTGATGTAAAGAATGAGACCTTTATTTCTTTATTAGAAAGTGTACAGTTTGGGGGAAATGAGGAGAGAGGGAGAGTCGGGATGACGTGCAGAGGTGGAAGAAGTACTCAGATTTTTAAAGTGGAAATACCACAGTGTAAAAAATACTGTTACAAGTAAAGGACCTGCATTCAAAATGTCACTTAAGTAAAAGTACAGAAGTACTAACATCAAAATAAACTTAAAGTACTAACAGAATGGCCCATTTCAGAATTGTACATATTATTATTGTCGATGAAATCCTTTATAAATTGAGTTATATTGTATTAATAATCTGAATCTACAAAGTAACTAAAGCTTTCATATAAATCTAGTGGAGTTAAATGATGACATTTGCCTCTGAGATACAGTGGAGTAGAAGGATAAAGTTGCGTAAAATGGTAAGTTAAGCACAAGGAAATTCAAAATTGTACTGAAGCAAACTTACTTAGTTACATTGCACCACTGCAACAAAAGACCTCAGCGAGACTCAAACTGCGTATGTTGTGCTTACATGGACAGCACTTTAATCTTCTAGGGCAGTGGTTCCCAAACTTTTTCTGCTCAAGACCCAAAAGAGAAATTTGGTGTCTCCCCGGGACCCAAATTTACGGAACAAAACCATGAATTTAAATGTATATGAAGTATAATTATTCCAATATAAAAGAAAACAAAAACCGTAAAGGTCTCTATTCCCCTTCCTGGGTCTCTGTCCCCTCCCATCGTCCCTCAGTGCCAACACAAACATTATTTTTAAATAACGCTGACTTGAATTTAATGAGATGTGTGTGTCTGGTTGAAGATATCAACCAGCTGATCTGGTCTAGGTTCGGTTTTGGAAAGTGCCCTTCTGGGGGTCATGCTGAGCATTTAGTCTGCTCTCTGCCAGATATCCCGACCCTAAGTTTGGGAAACACTGCTCTAGGGCACCTTGAATTAGATTTCTGTCACTAAAGAAAGGGGACGGGAAACCTGCCAAAGTATTCACTACTACGAGCCTGTACTGACAGTTGTTTACCAGCTCTAGTGGCTGACAAACATTATCCACACTACATTTAATTTGATTCAAATTATCTTCTATTCTACCTGATCAGCTCCTTGCACGCTGTGACTCTCTCGGTTGCTGTTTCTAGTAGTGTAATTGTTTTGTCTTTTTTTATGTTGCAGTGATAAAGCTGGAGGAATCCACAAAGCTGGAGAACCCCGGTGCTGAGGTGAAGGAAGAGAAGACGGACCACAAAGCATCGCCTGTGTTTGATAACCGCGTGAGCACCATCACCACCGTCATCAAATCAGAGTCCAGGGACCCGGACGCTCCCAAAAACGCCGTGTCGGTGGTCATGGCGCCAGGTGCGACTGTGACAAAACCAGACCTGAACAAGGAAGAGGAAGTAGAGCGGGCAGTTGTCAGGAGCAACCAGCAGGCCAAGATACCACTGAAGAAGAGGGAGCTTAAGCTCGCTGAGAGCTACCACAGCAACCACCTTAACAACAGCAACAGCAGCAGTATTATTGTCTGTAACCCGTCAGTGATCCAGACCAAAGACAGTCAGGAAAAAGAGGGGAAGTTGCCGAGCTCGTTAGCGCCCCCTGGTGGTCCAGCTGCCTCACAACCCCAGCAGCAGGAAGCCGTCACTGCACCGAGGCAAAAACTGAGCAACGGGAGAGCGTCTCTCCCCTTGACGCACAAAGAGGGACAGAATGGAGTTATAGGGGTCATAGGTCAAGTTGGCGTTGTAAGTCACGTAGGGGTTATCCGCAGCCCATCTGAGCGGCACAGAGCCCCCGGTGCTGAGCAGCAGGAACAAAATGGGCCCAGTTTGGACCACAGAGGCTCCAGAGCTGGGGAGGATGAGAGGGAAGTGAGCCGGCAGTCAGTGCTGGTAAGGAAGGGACCGGTTGAAGGGGAGACGCCAGCAGCAGCCGCCCCCCCTCTTCCTCCTCCTGCAGCAGCGATGGAGGCTCAAACAGCCAGAAAACTATCGTTGTCATCCTTAAAATCTGATCCAGTCTCTGAAGCTGTAGAGAGAAAAGTGGATTCTGTTACTCTTCCCTCGCTGTCTCAGTCCACAGAAGACCAGGGTAAAAAAGTAACAGAGGAGCAGTTTGACAGGGGGGGGGGACCTGGGCACAGCAGTCATCAACAGAAGGATGACAACCTGAATGAGAGGAAAGAGAGGAGAAGAGAGGCGTCCGGGCACCTCGAGGCAGAAGAAGGAAGCAAAGGTGACCATGACAAGAATAAAAGCACTTTAGGAAAGTCGGAATCAGGGAGCACCACTCCACTTCTAAAAGTAGACCAGCAGGATAAAGAGGACCACCAAGAAGATGGGGTCAATGGGGGTTTGGCTGTCCAGGTTAGGGTGAAGGACACTGGGCTTGGATCGGTGGAGAGGCAGGGTCCATTGGAGGAAGCCTCCTCGGAGCTCCAGAAAGAAGGAATCCGGTTGAAGATCAAGATTCCCCCCCACCGGAGAAACAAGTTGAGGGGAAAAGGGGGAAAGGAGGAGGAGAAAGAGAGGGAGCAAGAGGCGCAAGAAGATGGGAGGGCGCTGAGGAGATCTGCAAGAATTTGCAGGTATGAGTATATTACAATTCCTGAAACTGGGGGGTTATTATTAGAGAATACACTTTGTTTGTTGTAATCTCAGATACAGCTGGTTGGATTCTGACAATAAATCTTGTCCCATCTGCACCTTTTTTCTTGAAGATCTGCTTTGCCAACCTGCAGGCCGAGCTCGAAGGTGACTGAGAGCCAGAGGAAGAAACCACAAAAAAAACAGGCACGGCCCGACAGAACGAGGGAAGAAGAAGAGGAGGAGGAGGATGAGGAGGAGGAGGAAGAAGAGGAAGAGGAGCGGAGCTCAACTACAAAGAACGATGGAACAACAGAACCTGGCACGCAAATTAGGAAGCAGAGGGTAATCAGTTATTTTAGTTTGTGTCCTGTCTGGGAGAATGAACACATAAACTTAAGTTAAACTTTATAATAATAACCTTCATTAATGGACGGTAAATTGATAGTTAATTAATCTTTAGTTAATTGCCATTTAACTGTTAATAATTCTTAACAGTGCTGAAAATGAACAGTTTATTGTTACACACATTATATCCCTCATATACTATATTAGGTATCGGGTAATCATTCAAAAATGTTTGTAAGCTTTTAAGAAACCATTTTTAAAACATCTATAAAGATGATATTGATAGATGGAGCAGACTATTTAACAAGGTACTATAGTCATCTGTTGCAACTTTATAATAACCATCCAGACACTGTTTATAGACGGTTAACAGACCAACTAGTAACCCTTAGCAACGTGTTAGGAACATCTGCTCCATCTATCAATATAATCTTTATAGATATTATAAAAATGGTTTCTTAAAGGCTTACAAACTTTTTTTAATTATTACCTTATACCCAATATAGTATATGAGGGATATAATGTGTGTAACAATAAACTGTTCATTTTCAGCACTATTAAGAATTATTAGTTATATTTTAATTGTTTGTTAACATATAAATGACAATCAATTTCCCCTCTGTTAATGATGGTTATTATAAAGTGTTACCAACTTTATTTTAATTTTTTTCTCTGACTATTTCTCTCATTTTCAGGGTAAACGGAGGCATCGACGGCCCCGATGGTCCAACATTCGTGCTAAGAGACGCAAACTGAACGAGGGAGAGGAGGTGGAGGACAGAGGGAGGAAAAAAGGAGAGGGGGAGAGTGAGGGAGGGAGCGACTCTGAACAATCATGTAAATCAGACGAGATTCCCAGTGAGGACGCCTGCAGTCACTGTGGCCTGCCCAACCACCCTGAACTGGTGAGACAAGAGTGTGTGTGTGTGTGTGTGTGTGTGTGTGTGTGTGTGTGTGTGTGTGTGTGTGTGTGTGTGTGTGTGTGTGTGTGTGTGTGTGTGTGTGCGTGTGTGTGTTTGAGAGATACTATTTCAATATTCTGTTATACCCATACCAAAGTATTTGGACATCCCCTGTCCACATACTGTACGTTTGGGTACTTTTAGTCTGGGGGTGGTTTTTATGATGTGTTCAAGGTCCTGTGGTTTTATTTAAGGATAATCTTAATTCTGCAGAATGCAGTGATATTTAAGACTACAGGGAATTTCCATCTTTGTGGCAAAGGTTTGGGAAAGTTCTCCTATTTCAACACGATGATGCCTCTGTTCACAAAGCCACGTCCATAAAATAAATAGTTTTCTTAGTTTGGGGTGGAGGGGCGATTACAGTGTCACCGGCGGAGGATGAGGCAGAGCGAGAGCTGCAGTCTGTGGTCTCTTTTACTCGATGAATTACTTTCATTCATTAACTTTCATTAAACAGAAAACAATGAGGTCATTTAAAGGTTCGGTTGTTATTGTGTGTTTTGTGTGTGGTGTGTAACAGCTGGCGATGTTAAGGCAAGAAGTTGTCACTATGAGTAACTGAGTTATTGTGTGTGTGTGTGTGTGTGTGTGTGTGTGTGTGTGTGTGTGTGTGTGTGTGTGTCCTCAGATCCTGCTGTGTGACTCTTGTGATAATGGATACCACACTGCCTGTCTGCGGCCGCCCCTCATGTTGATCCCAGATGGAGAGTGGTTCTGTCCCCCCTGCCAACATGTAAGCTGTGTGTGTGACACCGAGAAGGACCGACAACATATCGATTAACGTACTAATTACCCTATTAATACCCTACCGGTTGGTCAATAATGTGTTTAAGCAGTTGCAGGTTTGAGTAAATCTTCATTTTGACTTTTGCTTTTGTATTGACAGAAGCATTGTGTTGTTATGACCGTTCAACCTTAGCAAAACCTTACTTTGAGAAATGTTTATTTAACAAAATACACCAAAGTTCTCCAATATTTCCTCTTGACCAAACACAAGCAGCCAAACAAGAACCTTTTCTAAATAAAATAGGGTAAATTTACACTATTTGATATGACTATTAGATTTGTTTTTAATAAGCAATTAGGATTACAATTGTAAAAAGACATTCAATGCTAGCTTTCAGTACTTAAAAGTCATCATAAGTGGTGCTTGGGACAGATTTCAGTGCCACTAATAAAGTGTTGAGGAATGCTAATAAACAAGAAGACATTTTAAAGGAGTAGTTTTCCAACATTTCTTTTGTGGATTTTGGTTTTCTGCTATTCAGAAGCTGCTGTGTGAGAAACTGGAGGAGCAGCTGCAGAACCTGGACAGTGCTCTGAAGAAAAGAGAGAGAGCAGAGAGGAGGTAAACACACACACACACACACACACACACACACACACACTGTGATCATCTTTCTAAAAAAACACTCAAAACGATGTGGATTTTGACCCTTCTCTCTTCCTGTCTGTTCAGGAGGGAGCGGCTAGTGTACGTGGGAATCAGTGTGGAGAACATCATCCCTGTAAGTCATCTTCATATTCGTTTAAACACATTTTTAATGCCAGACGTTGTAATGTGTAAATTGGAATATGAAGTTTCATTAACTAGCTACCATTCTGAATGAAGACGCTCACTCATATTTGCATTTGTCACTGAGGAAGCACTGCACTTTAGTATTGATAGCTTATGCCCAAACTTTCTTTGTACTACCTTTAAATCCGTTGTTATACTGGTCATTTTAGCCTAACTTAATATATATATATCTATCTGGAAAATGTCTACTTATAGTAATATCCACCTGTATATTATATTCATAGTACATATCCACCTGTAAATCTTATTTACAATACTTGTTATCTATATATTATATTCATAGGACAAATCTATCTGTAAAATTCTGTTTATAAAAGTATTCATTTCTATATTTATCCAGTACATATCCATGTCCTTTACTTATGAACCAGTGTATATCCTGCACCTGCTGCTATTGCACTTCTGGTTAGACCCAAACTGCATTTCGTTGTTTTGTAACTGTGTAATGACAATAAAGTGGAATCTAATCTAATCTAAACATTTACATTCGGCATAGCAAGCCTCTCAGCTGTTTTTTTTTACCTGGGCTTTCTAAGTTGGACCAATGAAAATCAAATGTTTGAATTGATGTCAGTTGGCTGGGATTTTCCAACATGCAACGCAGCATGTCAATGAACCAGTCTAATCTTGTGAAACGAACTTAAACCAAACTTAACACGGTGGCCATCTGTTTGATGTCAAAGAAACATTACCTTGGATTTCACTGTGCAAAATGAAAAATAATTTGTCCGCACGGTTTTAGGAGGGAGACGAAGTGGAAGAGGAGAAGACTGCAAAAAAGAAAGATCCCAAAAAGAGCAAAAATCTCGGGAGGAGATCAACCCGAACCAGGAAACACATCAGCTACAGGTGGGTGTGGCCTGACGGGGTTAAATGCACCGGGCAAAACACATTGTGTCTCTCAAAACACAAGAAATGCAAAGCTACTTTTTTGGATAATTTTGGATCATTATTACTATAATACTATAATCTGTCAGTATTACAAATAACGTGTGAGGATAGTGTCATGCTTTGGCAAGCATTGAATTTAATAAAAACTCTCAAGTCTGTGTGTGTGTGTGTGTGCGTCTGTGCGTGCGTCTGTGCGTCTGTGTGTGTGTCTCTGCATCTGTGTGTCTGTCTGTGCGTCTGCGCGTGTGTGTGTGTGTGTGCGCGCGTCTGTCTCTGTGTCTATTTCGGCTTGTGTGTGCGTCTGTGTGTGTGTCTCTGCGTCTTTGTCTATGCGTCTGTGTGTCTGTTTGTGCGTCTGCGCGTGTGTGTGCATGTGTGTGTGTGTGTGTGTGTGTGTGCGCGCGTCTGTCTCTGTGTCTATTTCGGCGTGTGTGTATGCGTGTCTGTGTGTGTGTGTGTCTGTCTGTGCGTCTGCGTGTGTGTGTGTGTGTGTGTGTGTGTGTGTCTGTCTGTGTGTGTGTGTGTGTGTGTCTCTCTGTCTGTCTGTCTGTCTGTCTGTGTGTGTGTGTGTGTGTGTGTGTGTGTTGTAGGTTTGATGACTTTGACGATGCCATCGATGAGGCTATAGAGGAGGACATCAGGGACCTCTGTGGAGGTGAGTGGACGATGTGATGAACATAGAAACAGACTTTTTATTATTTTATACATATATTTCTATTTAAAAAAATGCATTTCTGCTTAGAGGGCGTTTTCATACCTGCCTTATCTTTGAGTTAAATCAAATCTGATTACGCTTCGGTACGTCTCTTTTTTACGTAAATCTACCTCAACCGGACCCGACTACCAGGTGTACTCTAGCAGCTTTCTGTCACTCGTCTCTCCGTGGTCGTAACTTCGCTCACAAAGAAATATCTGTAAAATTATTTAAATCAAATGAGCTGATTTGGACGTGAACATGTGAGAAACATGCACTATTCCAACGGTGAACAGTGATGGGATTGCTAAAGTTAAGGGGGAAAAAGTGAACAGTTATGTAGTCAAATGATTTGAATCAAAGAGATTCATGATTCCCTCCTCTAGATTCATGGTGTCTTTCTGGTCTTTGTCACTTTATTTGTTAAAATCACCCCATTATATTGAGGCAGTGCCATATATTCTGTACATTTCTTTACACAGCTATGGTAACAGCGGTTTGTTATGTAGAGCACCCAGTTTCCGATGCATCATATTGATAAATTGAACACTATTCTGATGTAGGAGCAGGGCAAGGCAGAGACATCACCGCCATCCTATCAGAGGACGGGAAGGAGAGCCAGCGGCCAATCAGAAGCCAGGCTCACTCTGCATCCAGGAACAGGAGCAGGAACAGGAAGAAGCGGAGGCTGAATGACCTGGAGAGTGACAGCACTGCAGCGGAGAGTGAAGACGAGTTCATGCTCAGCAACAGGTAACACACACACACACACACACACACACACACACACACACACACACACACACACACACACACTCTCCCCCCCTGTTCTCTCTTTATAAAAGTGTTTGTTTTCAGCCGTCTTATAGTTTTTTTCCTCTTCCCCTTTTACAGCTCAGAGGACGAGGAATTTGCTGCGTCAGGTGCTGATGATGACGAGGAAGATGAAGATGCGGGCAGCGACGTGGGCAGCTTGGAGAGTGGGACCCGCCCCCGACGGGCAGTGAAAGGGGCACCTAAGCACCGGCCCAGCAAGACCCAACGCAGGGGCAGGAAACGGCTGAGACGGCGGCGGAGACGCTCCTCCGAGGAAGAGGAGGAAGACACTGATGAAGAACTGGGTGAGTGCACGGCGAGTGGAAACGGCCGCCCTGCAACACAGAATACTTTGCATTAAATACGCAGAGTTGAACTAGCGTTGAAACATTATAGTCACTCTTATTACCTGCTTCATTGGGGAAGTTTTTCAGCTCCTGAAACAGGGTTTTAGGCATATTTTATTTATTTATTAAGATTTTATTCAACTTTTATATTACAATTTTATAACTGAGTTAGTTGTAACTTTACGCGAGTATAAATGTCAAACTTTCTCTGGTTCCAGCTTCTTAAATGAGATGATTTGTTGAGTTTCTTTGTCATATATTGTTGTAAATTGAATATCTCGGACATCTGAAGATGTCACGTCACAGGAAATGGGAATTTTTTTAACATTTCTTCACATTCATATAGACTAAAGGATTATTTGTTAATTGTAGTCCTAATTTAAATGTCTACGCAGCTGGGAAGTTTTCAAAAAGGAATATATTAGTGATGAGAAATTATAACTATTTCTTCCTATTTCATAGACCAAATGATGAAATATCTACACAGATGTGAAGTTTTCAAGCTTTTAGGACAACAACTAATTCATTATCTATATATTGGATATTTGTCCATCAAAAGTTCCCAGAGTTTGAAGTGATGTCTCAAAATGTCGGGTTTTGTCCGACCAAAAGTCCAACATCCAAAGATATTCAGTTTCTCATTATAAGAAGCAAAGAAGAAGGGGAAGTCATTCGGGAACCCGGAACCAGAGAAGATCCTGGGAGCAACTAATCGATTATCAAAACAATTGTCATCTGAGAGTCTTGTCCCTGTCCCTGTCCCCCGTCTTCTCCAGGCTCGGATCAGTTCAGCAACACGACCGACAGCGAGACGGACAAAAAGAGGCGTGGTCTGCGGCGTGGCCAGCGGCAGCAGGTCAACTACCGCGAGACGTCGGAGTCGTCCGACAACTCCCGGACGTCCGCCAAGAAGGTCAGAGTGAAACCCCGCGGCAGACCACGCAAGGAGCGTCTCTCCAGCGACTACAGCGATGGTGAGTCCTCTGAGATCACTGAGCACGTGTCCCATGTGTCTTCACACTCCTACACACACATTCAATTTAAGATGAAGACTGGGTTTCCATTCAAGTGTTATTTATGTGAAGAATGAATGTGATAAAACTCACGGTACTGCAAGAAAACAAGTCCCACGGTTGACCAGAGTAACTGAATAAATAGTGGAAATGGGACCTGTAGTGGCTTGTTTTTAATTATGTATTAAGTAATTTCTATAGATTTGTTTATTAATCCCCAGTGGGGAAACTACAATGTACAGTCTGCGTACACACTTTGTTAGTAACCACACACAGGCCTGAAATACACACACATGCTCAGGACCTGTACATGCACTAATGGAGAAATGTCAGAGTGTGGGGGGGGGGGAAGGGGCTGCCATCTGAACCAGCGCTCTAAGTGGTTGGGGGGGTACGGTGCTCAAGAGCACCTGGCAGTGCCCAGGAGGTGAGGTGGCATCTCTCCAGCCACCAATCCACACTCTCTGTACTTTTTGGTCCATACGGGGATTGAACCAGCGACCCTCCGGTTCCCAACCCAACTACCCACGGACTGAGCTACTGTTGTGGGTCAGGAGGATCATTTAAGTGCACCTCATCAGTGTAACTCTTCTTTGTTTTTTCTATTAGTGTCGCCTTCTTCCAGAGACTCGGAGGAGGAGGATTATGAAGACGAAGAGGAGGATGACCAGAGACGAAGAGTGAACAAGAGGAGGAGACAGGAGGAAGACCTCCGGAGACACAGGACGGGGGAGAAGCGGAGGAGATTCAGACACCACGAGGACGAGGAGGACGACCGAGAGAGAGGGAGGCGGCTGAAAAGGAAACTGTTGGAGAAGGAGAAGGACAGAGACAAGCGGAGGAGGCTAAAGAGGACGGAGAAAGAAGAGGAGGACCTGGAGAAGATGGGCAGAGGGAAGAGGAGAGAGATTCTGTCACAGCAGCGGCGCAAACGGCTCGCTCAGATGCTGAAAAAAAGGCGGCCTTCAACAGACGAGGAGGACGAGTCGGAGTCGGACGCATCGGACTCGTCGTCGGAAGAGGATCGTCCGGTCCGCAAAAGACTCAACCGCATTGACTCTGATGAAGATGATGAAGAGGAAGACGAGGAGTTGGAGGAAGAAGAGGAGGAAACCCAGAAGGTGACGACGAAGAAGGCGGATCAGAGGGCCGACAGCGACACTCAGGAAAAGGGGAGAGGCCGTAGTCTGTCTCCGTCACACGGACATCGGACCGCCAGAGGCCCGGCGAAGCCTGGACCCGGAGGTCCCGCTGAGCCCACGGACAGTGCTGGATCAGGCATGCAGGGCAGGCACAATGGCCCCTTACACCCGGGGCAGGGGCAGGGGGAGGGGCAGGGGGAGGGGCAGGGGGAGGGG
>NC_048409.1:28230137-28231637 GCF_013103735.1 Etheostoma cragini
CTCTCTCTCTCTCTCTCTCTCTCTCTCTCTCTCTCTCTCTCTCTCTCTCTCTCTCTCTCTCTCTCTCTCTCTGGGGGTCCATGTGGCAGGATGACGGTGATGGAGCTTTCATCCCTTTCGGGCCTGGTTGAATTGGTCACACGAGTCTGTTTGTAGTGTTCCTCCTCCTAAAGCACTTAATCAGTTACTACCCCACCGCCAAGGAGAGGGTTTCAGTGTCAAACCACACCCTTTGGATCATGGGACCTGATGCTCAGAGACCAGAACTGATCCCCACAACCGAAGCATGGTCTGTCACTTCCCTCTAGTGGGATCACTACCCACCCACGCAGATAGCTTTGCTTATAGTTGTCCTGGTTTTGAGATCTCTGAGATTTTTGCCTCCACCCTAATACAAAGTGAATTGTGTTTGTGGTCCTCACAATGGGGTTTTCATTGATGTACTGACGGGGGCGGGGTTGTTGCATGTTTCATACTTCTCTCTCTCCATGTTTCCAGTGTCTCTCTCTCTTCTCTACTCAAAACAAAAAATACTTTTTTTTTTTTTTAATGTAGTAATGTAGAGTTGACTTTTGAAATACTTTTTTTTTTTAAGGACAGTGAACACCACAAACTGATTAACCTCCTTTGTGTTTGGGCTGGTGGCTGAAATCTTAGACAGATGCCTCAAAACCTGCCAAAAACCCCTGAAACGGTCTGCATGGTTAGACCCCATTAGAGGTAAGGAAGAAAATGTTGTTTTTTTGCAACAACATGCTTCTTGTGAGTAACCCTGGACAGTATCAAGACCCAGTATCATGATGAAAAGTGGTCAATTAATGAGTCAGTTAAAGTCAGTTAAAGTCACAGTGTTTTCCCTTGAAAGCTGAAGTGCTAAATAACAGTGCTAAGCTTCCCACACCAGAGTTTAATCCAACAGAAAGACACCAAACGTCCTCTGGCTGCAGCTGCTTTTCTTTGTCTAATGTGATAATAAACTGAATAGTTTTTGTGTTAGTCCTCCAATAAGGCTTGCTGTATTTTACTGTTCTAAAATATGAAAGGACTTTTTGGGAACATAATCGGCCGATTGAATCGATAATTAAAAGAATCTTTAGTGATAGCCCTCGTAAATATATTCCCTTACACCTCGTAGTCTCGTATAATTCTTCCAGGCGGCTAACAAGGTGATGTAAATAATGGACGCCAACTACAGAGACTCTACTTCAACTTAATGAGGATCCCCTGAAGGGATTTTAGAAATGTTTGGTCTTTAAATGCAGATTTTGGAGGTTGCAGACCTTTATTTACAGCGGCTTGAGAAAGTTTCCACACCCGTGTTAAAGTTGATTAAAAATAGGGAATAAAAAAACATCTTATCTTAATTAAAATCCAACCTTTTAAGGACTCTAATTTTCTTTGTAAACAAATAAATGATCTTCCTTAAAATACAGGGGCATAAGTATACACCCCCTATGTTAAAATACAGGGGGCCTAAGTATACACCCCCTTATGTTAAAA
>NC_048409.1:28231737-28238475 GCF_013103735.1 Etheostoma cragini
GTGGACGAGGGTCCCTGGGACGTTTCAGGGTGGACTGTGTGGATGAGGGTCTCTGGGACGTTTCAGGGTGGACGAGGGTCCCTGGGACGTTTCAGGGTGGACTGTGTGGACGAGGGTCCCAGGGACGTGTTAGAGTGGACTGTTTGGACGAGGGTCCCAGGGACGTTTCAGGGTGGACTGTGTGGACTAGGGTCCCTGGGACGTTTCAGGGTGGACTGTGTGGACGAGGGTCCCAGGGACGTGTTAGGGGGGACTGTGTGGACAAGAGACGTCTCTTTGCTGGACAGGATGGTAGAAATCCTTAAATTCATGCAGTCTAGACTTAAAGCTGTGAGTCAATGGGAAGAGGCTGGCCTGGTGTTACGCCCCTAACTCTGAATTTCTAATGATTCCCCCTTTAAATGCAGGAAGTCAGACTCAAAAAGGCTTTCTTTCTTTCTTTCTTTCTTTCTTTCTTTCTTTCTTTCTTTCTTTGTATCAGTAAAAGGTTTCTTTTCAGAAGCTGGATTTTGAGATGTCCAAACTCTGAGCCTGTCTTTGTTAAACTTCTCCGATTTTTCACTTCAGGAAGCTCTGAGCACATTTATTGAGAGTGATGATCATCATAAAAATGCAGATATGATCCGATTCTTCATCTTAAGATGTCACAAAACTCACAACCCTCGACCAATCAAAGCCTCTGATCTGTTTGAAAAACATCTGCTTTTCTACAGTGAAGAGCTGCGGGACGATGTCGGTGCGATTCTCTGTTTTTATGACGCGTTTTTTTTGGATTTCGTAACACGACACATGCGGGAAGATGCTTCTGTCAGAGAACAAAATGGAGGATAGAAATAAACATAAATAGTTTTAGTGAGTCCGGGTCTTTATTAGCCGCCTGTACGTACCAGTCGTATCATTATGATGTTCAACAACCAAACAAAGACTTCATCACTAATCCTAATAATTAGATCGGGGTCTAAAACTTTAATCATGACAAATGTTGTATGACAAGGTCCTCTATGAGACCTTCGAAGAACATAGTGGAACGATTGAAACCAATAATCACGTCTATATCTCAGATTAAATCAGGGGTTTAACTTCAGTTTTGCAGAAAAATCGGAACATGACCCAAAAGGTTTTTAAGGAACTTCTTTTAAAGGAACTTCTCAGTTTGCAGAGGGCGTTAAATAAGATGTAATCGTTGAATTGATAACTGGAATTACTTTTACACTCCGGCCCTGCTCTCTCACTTTTAGAGGAAAGTGGGCTCAAGATGTCGGTTAAATTACTAAATGTTCTTTCAGGTGTTTTCCTGAAGCGGTCCAGATGTCGGGGGACTACTTTGTAAAAAAAAAAAGAAGAAGATATAAATGCTCGTTGGACCGAGTCTCGTTGGCTGGTGGACCTTCTCAACGTGGGTTAGTTATCTCGTTGCAAATACAACGTCTAGATTTCTGTTTTTTTTATTATATAAAAAGGTTGTTTTGGAAAATCCCCTTAATGTGGCCTCTTGATTTCAGGTCATTTATCAACTCAGCTGGACTCTCAGTACTCATGATTTTCATTATGTTACCCTGACCCAGACCAGCACTCAGACTATTACTCTAGATTTGGGATCTTTCATCATGATGGGAAATCCTTTGACACAGCACATGGATACCAAGGATCGTAACGGATCCTTTTAGGAGTCTGGAGAGATTAATGTGTTCATGCCACTGGTCCCAAATCATCCCCTGAACCTGGTGTTCATCTGTGTTCAGAACCCCTTGGTTTTAAAGTCTTCAGTCCAACTTAACTGCGTTGAAACAGGCTCTACTGGATGTGAACGTGGCTCCTTCCACGTCTCTGTTGTACTGTTACTGTAGTATTGCTGTAACATATAAGTGTTTTCTAAGTTATTAAAACCAACTTCCCAGGCATCTCCTCAAAAACACACAGTGTCTGTGGCTCATTTTTAATTCTGGAAACTATAAATTGATAGAAAATCGCTTCAAATCCTGAAATGGGCCGAGAACAGAGAAGCGGATTATTCTGCAGGAGAGGTTTGAGAAGTTTCTTTAGAAGTTTTCAGACTTTTTCTGCTCTGAATCACAACCTTTGCCAAAATAGCTGAAACTGGGGATGCTTTAATTTTATTTCTATAATATCGTACAGCGTATCGTCATATGAGACATTTTCAATTTCATCTTCATTTTCACAAAAATGTGTATAAACTAAATTTCTTTATTAATAATTAAGGTTACATATATTTTATATTAATAATTTTACTTACATACTATGTCTACACTATGTATTTTATAATTCCCCTAGTTTCAGTTACTATTACTATTAATTTTGATTATTACTGCCAGCATCAAACTAGACATTTTTGTCATTTTTTTAAATTATCTTTCTGTATTTTAAAGTTTCACAAAAAAAAAGACATGAGTGTCTGCAACCAGAACATGGATTATCTGCCCTCTAGTGGCCACAGTGAGCAACTACATCGACATTTCACTAACGTCAAGTTAACACAGTTACACAAGAGTAGTACATCCGGTTAAAAACATACAAAATACATGCTTATAAATCATGGGGTGTTGTTACACAGCGCGGCCACCAGAGGGCAATACACGGATCATAAATGGTGGGAAGACAAAGTCAAATAAAATGAAGGCAGATTAAATTCTTAATGTTTTAAATACACAATTATAATTGTGTATGCCCTGTTTTTGTTATACAGTAGAGTATATAAAGGGTATATAAAGAAGGAAAAGAGGAAAACGCTGTTAGGTAAATTTGTAAAAGTATTTATCATGCGTTTTTTGGGATAATAAAGTAATACCAAGTTACACCCTGCTGCGCCCTGACCTACTACAAGTACTATTTCTAGTCATAGTTCTATTATCTTTGCTGTTACTACGCTTGCCTCTATTCATCACACCTCCAACCGGCACCGTCAGACACCACCTACCAAGATCCTGGGTTCACTACCCGAGGTTTCTTCCTAAAAGGTTTTCCTCGCACTGAATGCTTGCTCTCAGGGGAATTATTGTTTTGTTGTAAATTATAGAGTGTGGCCTAGACTAGTCTATCTGTAAAGTGTCTTGGGATAACTCTTGTTATGATTCAATACTATGAATAATTTGGTAAATGCTTTCACAGTAAAACTACATACAAAAAAATATATAAAATTATTGTAATTTTATATTCGTAAAAATATATATTATTGTAGTTGCATGGTGTGACCACTGGAGGGCACTAAACAGTTATTAAGGCTATGGGCGTCAAGTCAGACAAAATGGCATACAGTCATTTCCGGTAAGAACATTCAAAATAAAATTTCTTACGCGAAATATGACTACGGGAATAGAGAGGTTACGTACAAACAGACGTAAGCACGCTTTGTTCGTGGTGGTCACGTAATTTTGGACGTTGCTTCGATACGTCTTGCCGCGATATTTCAGCTTTGAAAGGTCGACGCAACTGTGCGGAGTAACATCGTTTGTGTATTTTCAGACTTTACGCCCTCGGTGTCGGTTATCTGAGCAGCTCGGCCCGGTTGTAGTTAACCCGGAGAGGAACCGCAAGGCCCGGGTCGCAGTTTATCCGCCTCCAGCTGTCGAGTGTTCGTTTCCAGAGACGTTATCCCGGGTTAAATTAGCAAGCTTTTGTGGCACGACACAGGTCAAACGGCTTCTTGTTGACAGCGGAGCCAACGGAAGCGGTTTCTTTTCGTCTCGCGCCGCGTCCTTCAGCGAGACTGCTGAGACGTCAACGGTTGCCCACGCGATGGTTTTGTTAAAAAACCTCCGTCCTCCCACCGAGGGAGTGAGGCACGAGCAAGCCGAGACCACGGCGGTGATGAACGGCCAGAAGATGGGCTGCGGCACGCTCTACGTCGCCGAAACGTAAGTGGTGCACGTGGCGCTTGTTTTTGACTTCAAACCACCGTTTTTAGTTTTAGGTTGATGTTTAATATAGTGTTATATCAGTGTTTAACACAGACGTTGTGTTAAATTACACAAATACACGATAGAAAGTGTATTAATAACAAGCTACATCATAACACCGCCACTCCTCGTGCTAACCACTTCCGGAGTAGTCCCTTTCAAAATAAGAGTTGAAAAAGCATTTGGTTGAAAACTAAAAAGTCAGATAAAAACAGCGATGAAGATAGTTTTAAAGATAATTTGCCTAAATAAATGTACTTATCCAACGCTTTAAATAACGCTGTAAATAATGCTGTGAAAGCACTGCACTGAAAATGTTATTTAACCCGTAGGGCATCACTAGGGACATGTTTGGCTTTGAGAAATGTATACATGCAGTATATATTGCATTTTTCTATTTTTTTTAAATTCATATATCTTAAATTTGGACTAAGGTGTGAAATTAAATTTAAACAGCTAAAAGCAGAAAATCTTTAAATTTTTTCCTAAATCTGGATCCATCAAATGTTCTACAAGAAAAAACAGACTTATCCTTTTAGCTGTACTTGTTTAAACTGTTGGGTTGTTTTTAATCTGTAACCAAGCTTAATATTTAAATAAGCTCCCAAAGTCATTAAAGCTTCTGGAATTTACTCTTTGTTTTGAGTGTTTAATCAGGTAAAACTTAAACTATTATCAGTCAGTCAACTGAAAATCAATGTTAAATTAGTAGATCATTCTTGCCAGTGTTGTTTAAGCTGTTTGCTGGTACCAGATTCTCTAGTTGGTTGAACTAATAAAGGTCCAAAGTTTCCACAATCATGAAAACAGCTCAGAACTTGGAAAGCTTGGAAAAGTACTAAAAAATGACATATTAGACTTTTGTGGGGGTCTTGTAGCTATGTCATCACCATCTGTCCCCATGTTTCTCCATTAAATGGATTAATTTGAAGCATCCATCGTCAGCTTTGTGTGCATTTTTCTTTCCCGCAGGCGTCTTTTGTGGTTTGACGGCTCGGGGATGGGCTTCTCTCTGGAGTATCCCTCCATCGGCCTGCACGCCATCTCCAGAGACGTCAGCGCCTACCCACAGGAGCACCTGTACGTCATGGTCAATGGCAAACTCACAGGTGAGAGTCACAGGAACACAAACTCACAGGTGAGAGGGACAGGAACACAAACTCACAGGTGAGAGGGACAGGAACACAAACTCACAGGTGAGAGTGACAGGAACCCAAACTCACAGGTGAGAGGGACAGGAACACAAACTCACAGGTGAGAGTGACAGGAACCCAAACTCACAGGTGAGAGTGACAGGAACCCAAACTCACAGGTGAGAGTGACAGGAACACAAACTCACAGGTGAGAGTGACAGGAACCCAAACTCACAGGTGAGAGTGACAGGAACACAAACTCACAGATGAGAGTGACAGGAACACAAACTCACAGGTGAGAGTGACAGGAACACAAACTCACAGGTGAGAGTGACAGGAACACTAACTCACAGGTGAGAGTGACAGGAACACTAACTCACAGGTGAGAGGGACAGGAACCCAAACTCACAGGTGAGAGTGACAAACACACAAACTCACAGGTGAGAGGGACAGGAACACAAACTCACAGGTGAGAGGGACAGGAACACAAACTCACAGGTGAGAGTGACAGGAACACTAACTCACAGGTGAGAGTGACAGGAACCCAAAATAACAGGTGAGAGTGACAGGAACACTAACTCACAGGTGAGAGGGACAGGAACACTAACTCACAGGTGAGAGGGACAGGAACACTAACTCACAGGTGAGAGTGACAGGAACACTAACTCACAGGTGAGAGTGACAGGAACACTAACTCACAGGTGAGAGTGACAAGTTAAAGAGTGAGAGTTAAAGCTGTGAGTTTTTGACTGCGTGTCTCTGTTTATGTTCCTGCAGGTGAGAATGAGGCAGATATGGCCGAGAAAGCAGCGGACGACGACAGCAGTCACAGCAGCTGTGATGATGATGATGATGATGACGACGATGAAGAAGCGATCACTGAGTTTCGGTTTGTGCCCAGCGACAAGGTGGCATGTGAGTGATCACACTGAGGATGGGGGTCGGACTGTTTCTGGTCCTTAACTTAAATATGTAGTTTTATATTTTTAGTTTTTTTACATCCTTAACCAGGGTCGTATTTTCATTACGATCGGTTTTAACTTCTTATTTGTGAGTATTTCTTTGGGCATTTTTAGGCTTTTATTTTGACAGGACAGCTGACATGCAGCAAAGGGCCAGAAGGAGTAAAAACCTTTACATAGGGGCGCCCGCTCTACCAGCTGAGCTATCTGGGCGCCCCAGTTACAACTCAAGCTAACCACATAAGTGATCAGACATTTTAAATTACATTAACCAAATGAGTAAGACCACAGATCTACGTTAAATAAGATAAACGTTGAAGTTACTGTCCAGTTTGTTGGAAATGTCCATAAAGTACTTGAGAAATAAATCCTGGCTCAACTACAACAACAACAAGGCACCAGGCTGAAGAACTTAATTATCTTTCCTAAATATAAATAATGTCGTGTGTGTTTCTCTTACAATTAACAAGGACGCTTTGGTTCTAGAAACTACAAAACCTAAAAGAGATGTTTTAATTTGCTTTTGATGCGTGCATATTTCCCCAATGAATCCCAATTGGTACGTGTGAATGTTTTTAAAGTAACTGCAGCTGAATTTGCCCCAAAATAATCACTAGAGCACCAAATAGGGATTAATCCGCCACTGGAAATAGTCCCCATGGAACACACTTCCTCCTGTTGGTTGGATACAAAATACAGCGACCAGCTGTTTTAGGAAATCAACAAGAA
>NC_048409.1:28238575-28261485 GCF_013103735.1 Etheostoma cragini
AGGTTTTTATCTGTAGAGGTTTTGCTGTGCAGGACTCCTTCAGGGTTCATTGTTCAGGAGGTTTTCATCTGTAGAGGTCTCCTCGGACCTGAAAGACAAAACGTCATCGGACCCAATCCATGTCATTAGAACCAGTGAGTCCATGTCATTAAAGACAAGATGGCCGTGCACATGTGCAGAGTTGTTTCAGGGAATTTTGCTTCTATCTTTTACTGTCATCGGTCATCTTAAATAATTTTATCTGTAGCTCAGCAGCTTTTTAATTCAGTCGTCTGACAATAGAAACAGAACAACATGTAAGTAAGTGCAACTTTATTGTGAATTTGGCTGCATTAAAACCGAGGGAGCAGGTTTTCAGCTGACCGTACAATAACATTCTGCAGACTGAATATAACATGTTGACTCATTTGTCTCCTGTCTCTCTCTGTTACCATGGTTGCCGGGACTCTTTGGTTGCAGAGGCAGGTAAGCGTCTTAACACATCTTAACACCTTCTGTTGATTCTTTACACAACAAATGTCTGTCAAAAAACACCTAAAGTCGGAAAGTTCACAATGACTAATGCTTTTTCAGACTGTTATGCCTCTAGTTTTAAGGCGTTAAGAGCTGATAATGCTATAATCTCAGATAAGTACAGTAAATGCAATGGGGTTGGAGGTCTGAGGTCAAACTAATCAAAATATACTGGTGGTAGAGGTGGATAACGTCACAAAATACAACTCTGAACAGAGAAATATCATGACCTTCCTGAAGGTTTTTAATGTAAAGTTAGAAGTAATAATAAGCCATTATTAGTATCAAATTCCACATTTAGGCTCATTAGTTCTGTGCAACTTATATTGGTTAAATAACTAAATTAGGAAATGGCCATAATGACAGCATTTCCCAATCTTTTTAGGATGGGGGGGGGGTGTTTCACCTCAGATTTCTGTCAGCAGATTTCTCTGATGGACGTCAGCGGGGAGCTGAACTATTACAGATAAAGTTCGTAGTATTAGCTGCTGAGTTGGGAAGGGGAGAAAAGTTAAAAATGTTCTTCTTAGTTAAGTTGCTCTTTAGGTGTGTTCATGCCGGCTGTCAGAAGTCACGTATACGTTTCCACTGTCTTCTTTTGGAAATGTAGTCACATCACTTATTCTTATATTTATGTCTGGTATGTTTTTACCATTTGTTTTATTGATAGTTTGTGATTCCAAATGTTTTTTGTTGTTTTGCACAGACCCCAAAAAAACTAGCAACCAGTGTGGATCCAACCAAAGAATATTTAACATTCATAAGAAGTATATTAAAATGTAGTACATGTTTATAGCACACTATAATGGCGTAAATGAAGTAATGTAGATTTCATTATTTCTAATTATAACTCATATAACATGGAATCTGCAATGCAAACAGATAATGAATGAAAAAACTGTCTTCATAATGGAAGTTGTAATTGTTGAGAACAACTCTACATTAATAAACACTTATGTATTTATACCCATGCACAGCTGCACTAAAGTGTTGTGTGTAAATGTTAATAAAGTGCTTATGAATTCTAAGTTTTATGCTCCATACCAAGCGCACCGTCTCCCTCCTCCGCCCCCCAGAGCACGGCCACGCTGACATCCCGTCCTTCTACACCTGCGACGAGGGTCTGTCGGCGCTGACGCAGGAGGGCCAGGCCACGCTGGAGAGGCTGGAGGGGATGTTGGCCCAGTCCGTGGCCCAGCAGTACCACATGGCCGGGGTCCGCACCGAAGAACCTAACGCCGAACTGGAAGGTTTGAGTCAAACACACACAGCAGCAGCCCGGTGATGGAGACACTGACAGTTAACAAGAACACCACATTAATAATAGACTAACATTAAAACTGATTTTAAGAAACCAAGAAAGGGGTAAAATCAACAATTTATTGATATTTCTATGAGGGAAAACATTGTTTTACATCAAGTAGCACAAATTTGCTGTGAAAGTGAAAAAGAAGATGGCTGATTTCACCAGGTCTTTGTTTGTGGGATGTTTGTTGTTGACAGACGGGATGGAGGTGGATGCCGCAGCGATGGAGGCCGGCCAGTTCGAGGACGCAGACGTTGAGCACTGGTAAAGAAATAAAAGATTTGACAAGTAGAAACAAAAGACATATTTGTGAAAATGTCTTTTGTAGATAGATTTGGATGATCTGATCGCGAGCAGTCTGGTTCATTCATATGTTATCTGACTCTTTCTGTAGAGGGAAGTCATCTCAGCAGCCAGTGTTGCATCATGGGACTTGGAGGAGAGGACAGCAGCACTTACATCAGCTCTTGCTTGTAATCGTCTCACTAGTCTTTTGAAGCTTCTTACATTTCCTCTTGTGTTGAATCAGAGCTCACATGTTGTATTGTGTCTTTGGTTTTCTGCTCACCTTCATCTTTACTAATGTCTTCAAGTCATATACATAAATAGTAAAGTACGCTGTATACAACCAGGACCGCTAATGTAGACTAATGAGATGCAGCCACGAAGACCCAGATCCTGTTGTCTGTAAAGGAGAGGAAAGAAAGAAAGAAAGCTGAGTTTGTTTTGTACCTAACAACCAATTTAATATCTGATTCTCTGCAAAGGAGAGTTACTGTCTTTGTATGAAATTGTCAATAAATGCATAATTTTTGTAAGGTATTATTTAGCTTGATTCATTCATTAAACGGAAGTTTGAAAACTCCACAAGACAAAACAAAGGGGTCGCTAACCTCCAAACACAAACTGAGACTCTTCTCTTTAGTGTCTTTAATCTCAGGTTTGTTTTCACGGTTTGTTCTGTAATCACAACAGTGAGCTGCAGTGCATCTGGATATTTTAACAATCACCTTCTGAATAGCTTGTTTAAAGGTGCCCTGCCACACGTATTTCATTAATTTGTGGTAATGTCTGAAGTTCTGCCATGGACTTTGTAAAATTGTTGCTGGTTTCCTTGGTTACCTTGTTTCAAGCTATGCCAGTGTGCTATAGGAAGACTGCCAGTTCTCATTAATATTCAAAGAGCTAAGCTGCTTGACTCTGATTGGCTAACAGCTAGCCAATGAGAGCCTGGCTATCAGCAACCTTTACGCAGCGCACCTGGGCGAGCTCGTGAATAGTAATGACGATAAAGACGATATTTGTTAATAGATCATGAAGAAAATTTTTATTTCAGAATTGTTATTAAAACCCCAAATAAGTCACGGATCATTTGACCCGAGGGATACGAGAGGGTCCCGAAAGTGAAGACAACACAAGAGTTAAGAGGACAAATCACACTTTCTCACCTAGAGGTGGCTATTTATGAAAAAACAGTAATTTAATCGCCTTTTCCAGTTTTCACAGAGAGAATACGAAGGCACTAGTTAAATCTGTGCAGATGTAACCAAGACGTGTGCTCGGCTCTGGAATGTCACATCAGGTAAAAACATTAATCATTAATCTGTTGAGCATTCTCTAACCTTGTTAAGAAGTGTTATACAAATAAAGTCATGTCATACTTAAGTTAGAACATCATCAGAATCTCATCTTACCATCGTAAATGTTGATTAATCGGTGAATAAGCTTGTGTGAATTATTCAATCACACAAAAAACTCGGCAACTTATTGTAAATTTGTAAACTTTTTTTTGCAGAATTTCACACCGACATGCTGTAATCTGCCTAAAAGTCATGCAAGTACCAGGCAAACCTTCGTTTTAGTTATAATGGTTTACTAGGGACAGATATTTGACATTTACAGTGTGCATTTGGAACAGTTGATGTTGGCTGAGGTGGTGATTCCCCCCAAAAAAAGGTTTTAGATTGAAGTGTTCAACCAACCACCTCGTAAACTCAAGAAAAATGGTCCATTAACGTCTGCATTCCTTCTTTAGGAGCTCTACCTTACAGAAAACTAGCTAGCGTCTAAGATGTGCTCTTCGGGTCTTTGAAAAAGTGCATATCAGTGCTGTTCTTCTTCTTCTAATACGTGGCGACTGAAACCAGCCGCTTGTTAACGGTGTGGTTAACAACATCCACACATATGCTCTGGGTTTGAATCCCCGCCAGGCCGGTAAGGCTCAGGCCGTCTTCTTGGTCTCCGGGGGGAGACGGAGAGACGATGAATTTCTCGACCGCAGCGAGCCGAGTTTATCAAACAGCAGCACCGAGATCATCATACCTGGAACGGCAAAGAGAGATGTTGAGAAAGCTGAAATCAATGTTTTTTGGAGACTTTCACGAGACCAGACAGATACAGTGATAACCTTTGGTGCCCTGTGGATACATAATCAAAAATAAGTTAAACTAGGGGTTTTAAAGGGGGGTCTGGGAACCCCCAGGGGTCCTTGAAGGAGTACCAGGGGGTCCCCGAAAAGGGAATCATTTATTATGACTATGATTACATCCTCAAGTAACACAGCCAGACCATATGTAAACAGAAATGAGTTTAAATGAGCATTCAGCCCCCCCAAACAAACCGGACTATTCCATGAAATGCTACAGCTCAGGTGTGGAAGCAACCTTAAACTCTTCTAGGGTTAAAGATTTGTCCTGAAACGTGAAGGTCAGTAAAGTTTCCCCCCCCCCCCCATCTTCATATTCTTGGACATGAGTTTTAAAAGTTAATTGCAGATCCCCCTGATATCAGCATGCATCCGTGGGTCTTACCCAGCAGCGGGCTCAGCCAGTAGACCAGAGAGTACTCCAGGAAGGAGTTCCCACTGCAGCGAAACTGTGTGGAGAAGGCCAACGCCGGGTTAAACACTGCTCCTGTCACGCTTCCACCTGGACACACACACACACACACACACACACACACACACACACACACACACACACACACACACACACACACACACACACACACGGAGGATTGAGTGCTACACACTGATTTTGTTTTATCACAATAGGAACACATCAGAAATGAGAACAACAAGGGAATTTCCCCAGTATGGACTTATAAAAGTATATCTCTTATGGAGTAGGCCTAGGAATAAAAGGTCACATGAAAAAGTCCTGATAGACTTAGTGGAACAGAAGAAAGGAGATCGGCTTAAATTAGCAGGTGCAATAGTGATCACGGACTAAAGAACAAAGCCTATCTTCCCTAAAATCTTAAGTTTGTTGTGTTTTATTACAATAATAAACTCAAGACACACAATTCTGCTGCATGCATATAGAGACCTGCTAAAGTGCTCATGAGCAAGACACTGAGACACAATAACCAAGACAAACCACCAACTAGAGAAGAGTCAGCGTCATATATGTACCTGCATAGACCACTGTTGCGATGACCGCAGCTACCGCGTGCACGCGGTATTTCTCCTCCACCGAGCGCGTGTGGGTTATAGCAGTCTGAACCGCAAAGGCGCATGCGAGCTCCACAGCTGCAGCCTCGGGCAGCGGAGCGTGAATGGGGCTCATGCACCGGTAATCGTTCAGCTTGTGTCGCACGTGCAGTCCCGACAACCCAATTCCCCAGATCACCGGCACCGCGGCTTTTGCAGCGGTGGCCGCAGCAAACTGGCACGCGATCCGCCGCAGGGCGCAACCGCGCGAGAGCCTCGTGCGGTAAGCTTGCTCAAGGGTACCGGAGGGGTTGCCGATGGCCCCGCTGAAGGTGAGCCCGTGGACCACGGACGCCAGGTACGTCAAAGTGAGCGCGAGTCGAGTCTCGATCCCGCCCACCTCGGACAGCAGCTTAAGCTCGTGCGTGCAGCAGCACAGCTGGAAGGTGGACACGAGCTCCACCGCGTACACCGAGAGCCCGGTGTCCGCGAGGGCCCAGGACAACAACCTGCGGGTCGCGTCGCTCAGCGCGACGATCCCGGCGAGCAAAGAGAGAGACACCGCCACGTCTGCAGTCATGTTCCCGGCGGATCTGCGCTCTCTTTCGGAGATAGTCTGAGCCTTCAGCCGCTGGGAGACCAGACCCTGATGTCTCCTCCTCTTCCCCGGACTCTGGACTCTCTCTAACGCTGGATCTCGCTTCCTCTGCCGGGGTGCTGCTGCTGCTTTATCCCGCAGGATGCGGGGTCCAAACGGGAACAAATAGGCTTCAGTCCCGGTAGCTCACACGGTGCAGATTGCGGAAGTGACTGACTCCGCAGTTTCTTTCGTTCTCTTCCACCAATTGCCTCTCTTCTTCTTCCACACCTCCTCCCTATAATGTACACATCTGACCCACACTCATCTACCTTCATTCTAACTCAGATTTCTTCTCTCTCTCTCTCTCTCTAAACTTGTCTCCCCCTCTCTCGTCTCATCCCTTTCTGCACGTTCTCTTCTTGAGTCTTGTTTTACATTTAACTCCTAATACCTGACGCAGATTTAACCCATTCAGAGCCCACGCCAGTTTTTATCCCACACCTTTTTCTTATATGTCGGGGGATTTGATGGGACAAAATACTAAATATCTAATATCTGTGGAGCAGCAAACAAGTCTGTCAGACAATGTTAAACTAGTCCGAGCTGAAACATGGACTGGAAATAAATAAAAACTAAGAAGTAGAAGTATTTTTGTATGTTAAGATGATTAAAAAGTGATGCATTACATGTATCTGCTTTCCTTTTTGTTCTTATCATTTCCCTCATTACATGAGAACCCAAATAAACACAAGAAGCATCCAGATTAACTCGTGTAGGCCTAATTAGAAAACTACAGAGATATGTTTAATGAAATCAGATATCACTACTGTAGGAAAACCATAAGGACTTGGTCCCAAGTTTTATCGGTTATTTATAACCTTTATTAACAAACCATGGATTATAGACTGAAATACACAGAGGTATAATAACAAGTACAACACTGACAACACTACAAAATACAAGAAATACAAATGCATTAAAGACATTTTAAATTCCTTTACATATAATTAAAAATAAATCACAATCATTTAATTTAAAACATCACACACACACACACACACACACACACACACACACACACACACACACACACACATAGGTGCTTAATTAATGCATCAATACCTTAACGCAGAGTACAGCTGAGGATGATGGGAAAGTAGGTCATGAACCAAAGTGCAAATTGACATTTTGAGCTGAAATGTCTGTGCATTTTATTCCCTTGGGCTTAAAACTTGAGTTCATGGAGCAAGATGGTAGATTTAGGTTTGAGAACGCTTTACTGGACTTATAGAAAAGAAAGAAAGCCAGTCACACATTTTAGAGAAGTAATCTATTTTCATATGTTGTTTTTTATGTGTTTTTTGGCTTTGTGTTCCAGTGTGAAGCAGCTCGGCCTACACTAGAGTCCCTGGAGTTCTTCACTCTCACCACTAGATGTGGGTGTCTACTTATTCTCCTCCTCATTTAGGACTGGACCTTCACAATGAACACTATCGTTATTATTGTTCTCTGAGTAAACGATGCAAAAACAACAATGCAACAGTTACATGTTAAATGCATTGAAAACAAATGCTTTTTACTGTGGTTAGCAAACGTAATGTGGTTTTGGGTTTGGTGGAGTGGAAATCCAAATTTAATCAGAATGCTTTTTAATTTGAGGAGTGCAGCGGGACAGAGAGGCCGAGTTGACTGGTTGTGTTTTGAGAAGGAACGAGCACATTTAGGAAGACTTTGTGGTGGTTAGAGTTTGCAAAATGCCATTCAGACAGGTGAGTACAACAACTAACTCGGTATTTTAGAAAAATAGCCCTGTTTTCAGCTTTGTGATGGTGCATTTTCCAGCTGATCGAAGAGGAATTTTAAAGACTTACATTTAAGAAGAATGTTTCTGTGTGTTTCTCGGAGTGTGTGATTGTGTTTCTCAGTGTGTGTGTTTCTGCATGTGTGTGTGTGTGTGTGTGTGTGTGTGTGTTTGTGTCTAATTACATCCTCCTCTTGTTCCTCATCACCCCCCACTGACTCTCTCTCTTTCTCTCTCTCTCTCTCTCTCTCTCTCTCTCTCAGGGATCAGTGGCTGTGAATGAGCAGCTTTCCGTCTCACCGTTAATACCAACAAGAAAGAGGGAGGGAGGGAAGAGGGGGAGGAAGTCATTTACTCCTTATACCTCAGTACACCTTGAGATGAAAGAGAGAGGAGAGAAGTAGCCAAGAAGTTGAGAGAGAGAAGGGAGAGTAAAAGGGAAAAAAGCCACTGGACATATACAGAAAAAGAGGAAAAGGTCTGAGGTAGGAGTAAAGGATAAGAATGAAGCTGTCACTCTTTCAACTGCAGCTCCTTCTGCAGTGGGATTAACAGGTTTCTCTTCTTCTCCTGAAGAAAGACCCTACTCTCTAGTTCTCTACTTCTGCTCTTCATCCCCCCATCCACCGAGGAAGACGTCTGCTGAAACCAAAACAGGGGGAAAGGAAGGACAGAAGTACGAGAGGGCAAGAAGAGTTCAGATCACACAAAGAGGTGAGGACAGTCCATCAGGAGACTCTTAGAAGCACGTTGGCTTTATGCATAATCTCATTAGTCTGTGTGTGTGTGTGTGTGTGTGTGTGTTTTGCAC
The DNA here is from genome assembly GCF_013103735.1 of Etheostoma cragini. Taxonomy (NCBI): domain Eukaryota; kingdom Metazoa; phylum Chordata; class Actinopteri; order Perciformes; family Percidae; genus Etheostoma; species Etheostoma cragini. Next base: position 28,247,017 of record NC_048409.1, read on the forward strand.
TGTGGGCCAGCTGACATGTTTTTCTTATTTCATTAAATAGTAGCTGTTGAATATAAGAAGTTTTTCTAGAAATGTGTCAATAATACAGGATTTATACAGACATAACCAGTACTGTACATTATATGCAACCTCTTAATTTGAAACTACTGTGCAGCAGTTTGGGTTCGACGCCTGGTCCCTCCTTTGGTACTCACAGAGCTTTTTATACTCTTATCTGGGTGTTTATACATTGTGACATCATTTTCTCACCTAGGTGCAGCCGAGGTCATGTCTACATTTATATTTCAACAGAATCTGCTGATGTGAACAAATTTGGCAACATCAACTTATCAAGGCTGAATTCATTTATTTTGTCCTGTTAAGGGGAATCAAAACAAGTTTAACCCTCATGTTGTCTTCGGGTCAAATTGACCCCTTTTCCTATATCAATGTTCTTTTTAATTACCCAAAATAACATGATTGATTCCACACAACGCTCTTTAGCCAGTACAAATCTCTACTTTCATTCATTTTGGGGCGTCTTATTTTTATAGCATTTAAAAAAAATGGAAGTGTTTTTGAAATAGTATTGAGTAAAAGTTGACATATTCCAGTCTGTGATTATCATCAACATCCATTCCTTTAACTTTAGTCTAAATAATTCCCAATTTCTGCTTTACTAACTCACACATAAGGTATAATTTCCTACAAATTAGGTTTATTAACCATAAATTCCAAAAATAACTGTAAAACTAAAATTATAAGTCAGTGTTACGTAGTGTTGAAAACATCAAAAAAGTGACAAACATTGGAAAAAAAGCCTCAAAAGTGTTGAAAAAAGTTTAAAAAGCGTAAGAAAAAGTTTAAAACATTGATTAAAAAGCTTCAAAATTTTTGATTTTTGCCTCCTGCTCCTGGTTGCACATGGTTTGACACGGTGATGCTTCTCTATCGATAGTAGCATGCTGTTGCCTAGCATCTGTAAGAAGTCTCACTAATCACTTCAGAGGTATAGTCACAAGGACAATATTTTTGGATTTTAAAGTATTTATTTCTCAATAGAGGTAACTAAATATAAGAGGTAAAATGACAAACAAATCAGATGCATACAGCAATATGATGTCCTGAAGCGTTTACGCCCTTTTGACTGATTTTCATCGACTCAAGCAACCAACGTACATGTCGCACTGCCCTCATTCCACAAACTCATAAAAAACAGCATCATTGCACAGTAGAAGCACTCTTCATTTAGGTCGCCCCAGAAACCTAATAATCAATTGCCTTTGGGTTCGATATTAGTCCACAGCCGTCCCATTAGAGGGTTTTAGAGGGTTTTACTCTGCTCCGCTGCCTCCACCAGTGGGGGGTTAGTGGTGTGTGGAGAAAGGGCGGGAGTTAGATTTAGGTTCACCGATTGCAACGTGCATGGAACACTTTGCTCAGGCTGATGAACTAATGTGTCTGTATAATGTGGAGTGCATTGGCACTCTCAGATTAAATACATCTGAGAGTTAACAGGATGCTTTAACAAAACTTTCACACCCGCTTAAAGCAGCAACTGGCCTGGTGTGGAGGTACTGAAAGCAAGGAGCGAGGGTTTAACCTTCTCAATATTGATCATTTTTTACTTCTTACTCCACTATTTTTGTCACTGTTGATGGGTACGAATGAGTGGAACTCCATGAATGAAATTGTGTGCCATTGTTCCCATCGTCAAAGTGGATAGAAGCAATGTTTATACCAAATAATGTATGAAATAACAATGAACCTACAGAGAATTATCACCGTAATCTGCAAAACAAAACAAAAACAGAACTGTCACCTACTGCATCACCTGTGTTAAAGGAAGTGAAGTGACTTACAGTTTAAAAAATAATTCAACATGCATTTTTCTTTTAGCACAATCACACTCACAATCAGCAGAACACCTTAAACCGTAGACAAAAACTAAACACTAATTTACAAACAAAACATATTATGTTACTCTATGAAACACACACGTTTCAGACGACCTCATTGCTGTTACACATTGCTGTTGTGTGAATGAAGTACACTGAGAAAGTGAAAATATACAATAAGTTTGCCAAACCCTACACAAGACCAATGCTGCAGACTGAGGAAAATATGATTTATTTCTCTCTTTACCCAAATCAGTTAACCTGTCAACATGGAGAATCCCAACAAAACACGTCCCAGTTTTCATGCTACAGTACAGTCTGCAAACAACAGACAAACATAAAACACATTTCACCTTATTTTTTACAAGCAAGTCATTGAGAAACAGGTTTGTATTTACAATGGCGGCCTGACAGGTGACCAAGCCTCTTAGGGCGAGGGAAGGAGGGACTCTTCTTTCTCTGTACCTGCCTTTCTTATGTTCAAACGCGTCTTTTGCTAATGTGTCTTGCAAGTACAAAATCTGATACACACACACACACACACACACACACACACACACACACACACACACACAGACACACACACAAAGGACATGGCTGCGAACAACCTTTATCCTAGAACTCTGCTGGGGTAATTAGATGCTGAAATATTAATAGGGAGTGTGTCTGTGTGTCTGTGTTTTTTTGTGTGTGTTTGTGTGTGTGTATGCAGGTGTGTGTTTATGTGTGTGTGTGTGTGTGTGTGTGTGTGTGTGTGTGTGTGTGTGTGTGTGTGTGTGTGTGTGTATGTGTGCGCAGGAGAGAGAGGCTTGTATTCATGTGCTTTGCATTACATTTTTATTTTTGCTGGGCTGCTTGAACACGTGTCTCCACGACTCTTCTGAAAACCAAGATGATAAACAGTATTTTAAAGAAGAATCCCATAGATTTTCTTGTTGGCATGTGATGTTAATACAGCAAAAACCAAACATAGTCTTTTCTGCTCAAAAGGATCTTCTATCTACAGTATGTCTCTGCTGTTTCTGCTTGGGATTTGAATATTTAATTCAGCTCCCCTTCTTTAACCGTGACCATAAACAAGACTCTGAGTTCTCTGTCAACAACCGTATCAAGTATAGCCAAACACGGGCTGACCTTAGCCCCAGTCTGTGCCTATCACACATACAGTAGCTGCTGGTAATGCAGATAAATAACATCTTACATGCTTGAGCTGTATTCCTCTTCAGCAGCAGTGAACACAACACACATGGCTATTAAATACTATATTTATAGCTTAACCAGATATTCAGTAATTATATGTAATTACAGTAATAATTCAGTAACTAGCAATTATATTATGCAGTTAACTGCAATTCCCAGCAAGGCTATGCTGACACCCACCAATACTCTTTTTAATTTTTAAATTTTTGTCTTTGCAAAAAGGTATTTAAAACTTGTTCTGGGTCTGTATTTATCAAGCCTCAGAGAATTACTCACAGGAACACTGCTAAGAATTGACTTACCCCTTGTATGGTTTTCAGGTCAAATTGACCCATTTCAAATTTTTTACAAGAAGAAAAATGGTACAAGTTACATTTTTTTCTACCTGAAAATCAATGGCCTTACCTTGTTTTCTGTGATAAACATGTATTTCTGACTTAATTCAGAACATTATTCTGGATATGACCACTCATGTTGTTTCCATAGCGGATTTTTAACATGAATTATAACCTTATGACCAAAAACAAACCCCACTTCCATTTTTAATTGTTTGCTGGTAGAGACTGATTGCATTCCCCAAACATGTACAGTATGTTATCTCAATTGTTTAAAATATCTGTTAACAGATTATGAAATAAATCTTTATTTCAGAATTGTTTTTAAAACCCCAAATAAGTTACGGGTCAATTTGACCCAAGGGACACGAGAGGGTCCCAAAAGTGAAGACAAAACAAGGGTTAAGAGGCAAAACGGTTAAAAGTTATCAAGCATCTCAATCTTAATTTAAGTGAAGTGAAGGACTAAATCTCAAGTGTCAGTCTTAGAGATGATTCATGACACTTTGCTGTGCCACAAATGGGATTTTGGATGACAACACAGGCCTGGACCAATCACTCACAGAGTAACTTATTTAAGAGTGTTCTCGGATCACTTCACATTGAAGTGTGAAATTCCTAAGAGGAGATACAATCAACCCACATTTAACAATAAAGAAGTTTCAAGAGAATACCCGTGCCTCGGGCGCATGGTCAAAAAGGGTTCTACTTCATTAATCCATTAATTCATAGGTGTGTTTTGGGCGTACCATGCAGTTAACCAATCAGAGCGTCATCTCCCATTCTCTTTAAAAGCCAGGTTTGTTTGTACCTTGGTGCATTGCTATTATGATGGAGGATTTTCACGGTAATAGTTTTATTTGTAATCTTTTGCATGTTTTTGTGCTGCCGTGTGTATGTGTGTGTGTGTGTGTGTGTGTGTGTGTGTGTGTGTGTGTGTGTGTGTGTAAAAAGCATATAGTGTGCGTACACTGAGCACGAGCCTATGTGCACATTTTACATAATAACAATGAAATGCTGCAGTATTGACTTTAGACAGGTTTCTGTTGGTCAATGGTGCGATCACTTTCTGCTGCCTCAAGATAGGAATACGCCAAGAATTCACCTGAACACACCTCCCTGTAAGACCTGCACACCCATGGGCGTAAAGATGGGCGCGGGAGCATTTGCTATTTTAAACAACGTGGGCGCGGGATTGGATATTAACAACTGCGCCGGTCTAAAAATAGCAAGATAGGGTCCTTAGTGATTCTAAACTAATGGTTGTTCAGTTATGGGAGAAGGTTTTGGTGTCAATGCCTAAGAGTCAATGAAGTGTTTTTTCTACTTTTACTAGGAATATTTGAAGCTTTAGTGCCTGACTTTTAGATATTAATGAATGTCCGTTACATTCAAGTCAAAGTCAAAGTCAAAGTCAAAGTCTGCTTTATTGTCAATTTCTTCACATGTCAAAAACATACAGCCATCACCAAAATGAGTTGCTACAAAGCTAATTAAGACTATTAGCTTCACACAACTCTCTCTGGATTTCTCAGTATGACTTTGTTCAGAAGATTGTGTCGCCCAGCGACTTTTGAGTGCAGAAACTCCAGTAAATATAATTACCACTGATAAGTCCATCATGTTTTTTCAATCCTCCATGTCCTCCTTGGCTACTAGCAACTGTACCCTGTCTTATCTGATTGTGGAGCGAGTCTAACTCTGCATTGCATTGTAAAATGGACAAGAACACTGGGTAATGTACACATGCACCAGCATGTGTGGATGTGCCCACAAGCAAAATATATCATCAATACATTTCAATTAAAACAGAGAAAATTAAGCCTGGGAAAATAAAAAAACTGTAAAATAATTATTGCAACGTTTTTTTTTTTAATTGCTCTTCTTTCAGAAACAATAAAATATTAACAAAAATGTCAACGCTCAGTGAACAAATGTTGGTTTTAAAGAAAACTGTTCCAAAAGCTATTCTGAACTTCCAGTCCTAATGTAAATACACAATCACACAGTTGGCTATGTATAAAACTGTGTCAACAGGTCAACATCCCACAAACATAGGATGGAAACATACAAATCACCATATGTACGCAACAGGCTTTGTAGTGAGCCTATTATTCACAAATATACAGAAAAGAAATAACTGTGATATTTTAGAGTGGGTTTAATGTTAATGACTATACTGAATGTTGCTTTCATTGGTTCAACATGTAAGCATGGTTTAAAAAAAAAAAGTCTGAGAGTTTGAAGTTTGTTGCTTTTCTAATGCCTCTTAGTGTGAATTACAACACATTGTTTTCCACAACCTGCACAGCTGTGTTTTGTGAGTCAGTTGATTCACTCATATTCATATTGATTAATGCAACAAGTCAAATAGCAGGTGTGTACCTGAGGGTGTTGATGCTGTTTGTTTCTATAAATGGTAAATACGGAAAATATATAAAATAGGAACTTACAAAAAGCAGGTTGAGAGAAACCAAGTACACCCAAAAAAATAATTTGCATAATTTCGTTACAAATTACATTTCACACGCACTGAACTCTTAATACATTGCATAACATCACAGATGAAATGTGATAGTGTAAGGAGAGGATCTAAAGGAGGACTTTACCTTAAACTCTGACTCTGTTTTGCATCTCAGGTGTAAAGCCCGAACAAAACGTCTAATGAGGTCGAGGTGTCACGGCTGGCATGTGTCAAAAAGTCAAAAGCTCAAACTAAAGCTTCATTAAAGGAGGTTGAATAATTTACTAGAGCAAACACACACACACACACACGTACACACACCCACACAAACATACACACACACACACACACACACACACACACACACACACACACACACACACACACACACACACACACACACACACTCTCCGATGATGTGTGATCAGCAGCAAAACATTTGTATTGCTAGTTTGAAGGATTATTTTTCATAACTGGTGAATTTGGAAGAAGAAAAGGGATCATTACGTCTGGAGATTTTACCTTGGATAAAAACCATGATGACTAACTGTTTGTTGTTCATGAGGAATTCTGTTTAAAAAAGCGAAGCATTTTCTTTTCAACATAGCAGCAGAGTTTCTGAAGATCCTCTTTCTCTGTTTGTGCCAGTTTTTTGTCATCTTGTTTTTTCTTACCACCAAGCCAAGGATTTATTTTGTATTGGAAGTCTATTTTTGAGATGTCTCTGTGGATTCTTTGAACTAGCTCGTTCAAACCTGTTGTCACCTGGTGTGCTAAATAATATCAACCAATCAACACATTCAAACATGAAGGAAGCATTCACATTTTAGCTTTCTGCCGTCCAGTTTATACTCAGAATGGTAAAAGGATCTTAATCTTGTGGTAAAAATGACAATGAAAATGAACAGGAGCCGATCTGATTGGTCTCTGGAGGGCCGGAGGGTAAACGAACGCCGTCTCAGCTACAGATGCACCCTCACCCAGGTAAACGCAGTAGTCAGAGGACAGGGTACTTCTGAACACCAATGACTTTCAATGTTACAGTTTTGTCAAAGAATTTACCTGATTTTAATTTGAAAAACTTGGTTTATAAGCACAAAGTACTGCTAGATTTATAATAGGCTCGTAGTTGACACCATACTAATAGTAATTGTGTATTTAAAGTCCTCACATCCCCTCATGCCATAAAAGCCTGTTTTATATTTGTCTTGCATTACAGTGTCGACATTCGACAATAAGAGCACTCTGAAGCTTTGGCTTGTTTGTTGAGTTAAAAACACTCCATCTAAAGGCCCTGACACACAAATCCGATAATCTAGACAGTCTGGCAAGTGGACTCAAATCTGTATGATGTGTTCTGTGCCGATATCCGTCGGGGGGGCCGTCGGCTTTCATTTTGGCCGACCTGACATGCTCTGTTGGAAGGCGGGCACTGCCGGCAGTCGGACTCAAATGACCAATCTGATTGGTTGAGAGCTAGCCCAGGAAATGACGAGCGGGATGAGCGTGATTAGACTCTCTAAAAATCTGACAAATATCTTTTAAACTGACCTTTGTCGATCTGACAGATTCAGCAACTGCACGGCCTATTTCTCGCTTAAAATGTTTTCAGTAACATGTTTTGGTTAATTATTATAATCACTTTGAATTTTCGGGGGGAAACCAGACCCACGTGACGTCTTCATGGCAGTCGGCATTGCTTCGGCGGGGTAGTCGAGGAGGAAATCAGTCCCATTGCCAATGGTCAGCCGTCGGGTTAGTGTGTCAGTGCCGTTAAATTCAGGCTGCTCCAAAAACACAGCTATTAGGACGGTGTGGTTTTTTTGGACTGCGGTTAGTTTCAGCTTTAACTCAAAGCAACAAACCCATTTACAAGATTACATTAGAAAAAAAAATCAATAGAAATAAATTACTTCTTCACCAGCCACAAGAAATCTTCAGTAAGGCATTCTGCATTAAAATATATAATTAAATAATTATAATTGCTTTTTGTTGTTGTTGTTGTGCTACCTGATACTGATACTGAAAGTAACATTTTTAAATAGTTCAGATATTTCATACAAAGCCTGTTTGTTTGTTGTTTATTTTCTTTGTTTAGTGGCTGTTTTCTGTCTCTGCCCATTTGGTTAAATTCCATTGCAAGAATGAGCATGAGAGCTGCTATTCATTTATTCAGCAGCTCTCTCTCTCGTTTACTGGACAACCACAATGGGAAGAGGACAAGGGTGTGTGTGTGTGTGTGTGTGTGTGTGTGGGGGGGGGGGGGTGACCCACTGACTGTTATACAAACAGGCTTTTAGTTAGGTAAGGGTTTTTGGGTCTGATTTTAGGTATCTATGTTTTTCCCATGTGTTCTTATGGTTTTTATTTATTGTATTCCTTTAGTTGTAAAGCACTTTTTAGGTTTTTATCTGTGAAAGGTTCTTCATAAATAAACGTTACTTACGGATCCATAGACAAACACAGTTGCTTCCGCCACTTGATCGTTCTGTTGGCTATTTCCACAGGAGATTAACCAAGTTGCTTTATTAAAATACTGTCCTTAAGTACCATTCCGAGGTATTTGTACTTTTCTTGTACACTGTATGCCTGCTTGTGTAACTGAAGAGCACTCCGTGTTTTCTGAGTGGTGATAAAAACACCAGCAGAGGGCAGACCCGTACCTGAAGAAGACCTCCCACCTGCAGACAGATGCTGTGTAGTCTGCAGTGAACACTTCCAGACCCTGGAGGAAGCTTATGAAGCTTGTCGTAAACCTAGTACACATTGAGGATAACAAGATACTACACTGCTGCAGTTAGCGAGACTTTAGACTGAGCTGAAATAACCGAATTTTAGGAATAACATGAGCCTTTGTCCTACTTATCTGCTACTTCATACTTGTACTCCACTAAGTTTATTTGACCCAGATATCTGTTTACTTTGAAGATTCACATTTGACAGACAAAACACATCTGCCTTTAAAATAAGTTTTATTTTAACTACACAGCAGTGTATGAAGAACTATCAGTAGTAGCAGCATTTATAAAAGCGTCTTTTCCAAAAATAATATGATGAACAAATCTAAGAAAAACTCATACTTGTATATCAAAGACTTTCGTAATTAATTTTGGAAGCTTGAACCTTGAAATTTGCTTTGGATCATTACATCAGTCTTGTAAAACGTTAACAAAATATATTTTTGTCACCATATAATTTCACTGTCAGTGGATAAATTACGATATAAAATGAACACTGAGTCCTTTTTATTATGAATATCAATAAGCAATACAAATCTACCAATAACAGGATATACAGTTCAGTGTTTGCTTCTTTTTATGTCACCACCGCCCTGTTTTAATGCTTTAAGTACATTTTGCTGATATTACTTTTGTGTTTTTACTTGAGTACGATTTTGAATGCAGGCCTTGAGATTAAGTGCCATTTTATTGTAGTAGCTGCTTCTTTTACTGGAGTAAAGGATCGGAATACTTCTTCCACCACTGATTTATTATTGAAGAAATAATAATAATACTTGCTGTGTCTACATCTTTTGCAGCCTTTGTGGAGGCAGAATAGAGACCAAATGTTGATGTTTATTGTCCACTGAAGCAGAAAGGAGAGTCTGTGTTTTTATGGGCAAGTTTATTCAGTGACAAATGCCAACACAATTACCTTGTCACTGTATCTCACCCGGTGACCTTTGACTTATCAATCTAAATGCAAATGAAGACTTTATCAATCATATGGCTTCTTAATGCTGTCGTGTGCCCCCACCACCCTCCCTAATTGTCAAGATATCTAAAGTCGTACATCATCGGGACAGTGCCCTTTGTTTATTATTTGTTGTTGTAAAGGTTCATTCATAGAGTTTCTCATGCAATTGACTTCCGATCTAGCAAATTATCATTTTGTGAAGCATTTTTGACTTTAAATTGGTGGACAAACAACAAGGATTCTCACACTCATAATCACAAACATCTAAAACAAGAGATGAACATGTCTGCTCGCCCTTTGCTCTTTGTTTTGTCCTTTTACAGACAGATTCAATATGGTCTTTCTAGGATAGCAGACATGGTTTATCATCCACCCTCAAAGTATTTGTATGAAAACACCTGCTTGATTTTCTAATCATGGACAACAATATAACTATGAGAGTTAGATGTTAACCAAATTCAATTTCTTCCGTTTTCTTTGTCAAGATCGTTATGATCCCTCTACTTGACCACGTTGTTTACACAACGTTGGTGCAGCTCAGGGTTTCCAGAGTTATTTAACATAAATATGGATCATCAGAATACTTTAGAATTAATTGATTTAGCGTTGCTTGTCATGGCAGGTGAAATGATTTTGTTCACCCTTTTTTAAACTGGTTTTGTGGAGATGTTAACTCTTGTATTTGAAGACTCTTCTCTTTCATTTTTTTTTTTTTTTGGACTTGTATGCCTTTATGCGTAATAATGGATGTATAACGAGAACTTAGAGAGAGAGATGGCAAGTGCCTCCATCAAATGTTGCCAGCCAGAACCGAACCAGGAACGTCATGGTTTATGGACTGCGTTTTAACCCCTAAACCACGTTTTCTATCTGTCCTCTGTGTGGTTATCTTTCCACACAGGAGTGACATTAGCAGGCGTAAGTCAATACCTGGCTCATGTCTGGCCTGAATTATTTACCTGAAGAAAGAGATGATGAGAACACACACTCATCCACCGCAGGCAGCGTTGACATTACATCACTGCTGCCCTGCTAACACCACACCGACACTGTGGCTTTACTCACTCACGTTTGTCCAAAGCAAGGTCTGTGTAAGATGATGACAGTAGTAACTGACTAAGAACGATGCCGTAATTGTTTACATCTCACGCTATCAAATTAATCTATTTCCTGTGAACATGATTCATCTGCGCGTTGATACGGATGGTTGGTGTAGGTTGGTAGAAGAAAATAGTTCTTACGTGAAACTGCCCAGACCGTCCACATTAAAAAACAGACTCGAAACCTTTTTTTATTTTCTCAGGCATTGGTATTATTACAGTTAGTGTGTTTTTGTGTGTGTTTGTGTGTGTGAGTGTGGTGGTACTATGTTGCACATGTTTTTGTTTCTTTTTGTTGATTGTCGTGTTGTGTTAATGATTTTATTGTATTGTTATTTCTATCCATTCAACGTTTGAATGTGCTGTTTTTATTGTATAGCACGTTGACTTTACTTCTAACGAAAGGTGCTATACAAGTAAAATTGACATTGACATTGACCTTGACATTGAAACAACCAGGTCTGTGGATAATCATGAGTAACCGGGTCATGATTTTTTAATAAGAGACATTGTTGTTGAGTTTTTTAAATTATTTGTTTTGGCGCTTGGAGCACCACAAGCACCACAAGCCATCTAGTTCCATTATATTGAAAAAAATATCTTATAGCTGATAGCTCCAACACTACTTACATTACTTGATTAAAAATCCTCTAAACGCCTGTGAGTTAAAACAACTCTCTGTCGATGTGAGACTGATGGTTGTGATGAAGACTGACTGTGTCACTGACTTGTAAATACATTTTAGTTTTGTTTGTAGTTCTGTAATTGACTTCTTTATCATTGGAAAAGCACTTTGACTTCATTCCCCATAAGCTGATCAGTGTGATGTGCTGTGTGGAGGACATAGACAGAGGCAGAGAAGAAAACATATGAGAGGACACTCAAAAGACAGACACCACCAGATCCTCCTGTGTTAAATAATTCAACTCATGGTTTCTGATAGTTTGGCGTTGACTCTGCTACTGTGTGTGTGTGTGTGTGTGTGTGTGTGTGTGTGGTGGTGTAATGTTCAGGGGGCTCAGTTTGCCAGACAGAGTATTTACTTAATTAAACTGACGTAACACTCTCATGCTACACACAGAGTACAGAACCAAACAAAACTAAAGCTAAATGCTAACAGCAGCATGCTAACAGCAATGTGAGCATGTTGATGCTGAGCAAATACCAAATTTCACAGCAATCAATCCAACATCAAAAAAACAAAAAATTTCAATCTGCTCGTGAAAAGTCACCATCATCCTCTGGGATTGTCACTCTGTACAAAATGCATGATAGTCTATCTAAAGAGTTGTTATTATGTTTAAATCCGGACCAAAGTAATAGACCTACCAAATGACTGACGTACACTGGATGGTACTGTGTTCACACAATGAGAAAGCAGCTCATCACCAGACATTTTATACGTTACTCTTCTTGCATTACTTTCAGAATCAAGATTACAAATTATCAACCCATGGGAAAATTGGCTTGGACATGAACACCATATAACAATACATACACAGACATGAAGTTATTCATATATGAGCCTCTTATATCACACCCTTCATATGACCTATGTGGGATGCAGGAGTGTTTGTACCATGGGAGGGGTCTGCAATAATTTCCCTTGCTTATGTTCTTCTCAAAGAGCGTTTGTAAGGAGGGATGTTCCTTAACATAACCACTTTCATTGCTGTGTGGACCACCATTGGTCATAAGGGTTGGGAAGTCAGCACAGTACCCTTACACGAAAATACAGCATTTTTTTTGTTTGAGTGCTCAAATCAAAAACACAATTACCGGGCAAGAGCCTCTGTGTGAGTTGACTCAGACGTAGAGTGATGTTCGGGGTGAATATTTAGGTCAACAGAGCTTAAAAGTTGGACATGGGTGACGGTTTTTAATTTCCTGTTTCCCACCAACTGGCTTGATTTGAGCTAAATTATGTTAACATTATTGCCATTAACAATTGTTTTGGAAACTTAGCCTCAGTGAGCTATACTAAATCCCAATGATTCTTTAAAAAAAACTTCCAGGTAGAAAACACCTGTGTCGCCTACACACAGTGCATTTAACATTACTGAGGAAACGGGGACCAGGAACAACTGGACATACTGTCATCTCATTCATTTAAACGCATGTTTGATGCTTTCATATTTCAACACTTTCACTAATGTTAGCTTGGATGTTTAATCTACTTGTTGGGCCACAGACTAAAGAAAATAACACCACATATACCAAATACCTTAAATATAAAATACCTTAAATATAAAAGATAAGCTAAAACATTATTGTTCCTTCCTTACTTAGTTACGGTCATGACTTATTAAGGGAACACAAGTTTTATCCTGCAACATGCAGAATTTACATGCACTGCCTGTAGTGTATTTATCTACTCAGAAATCCAACACCATATGGCACACACCTGAGGAGGAAGTGACATCTTGTTGCCATGGGGAACGGGGGAGGTTGTGGGAAGGCTGGGTTAACAAAGTGTGAGTGTGATAGAGAGAGAGGAAGAGAGAGAGCAGGTGGATTGTCCCAAAATGTTCCTGCAGTGAATACTTCAAAGTGACCTGAAATTTAGCAGAAGGATGGATTTTATTAGAAATTGATGTCCTCAAAGTGGACAAGAGACGGGGCTGGAGGTCCTAAACCAGGATGTTTGACCCTGTTACACTATGAGGTGTTTCTCTTTGGACCTGTTTTTCTTCACATACATTTTTTGGCACCCCTTAAAGAAACAGAGGTGGCCGTGATCTGCTGGAATTGAACTGAATTGAACTGAATTGAACCTCAAATCCAGATTAATTTTGAACATTTCAGTGTTTTTATGACAGCTACGTGTGTTGTCCTGTGGACCTTACCCATGTCTTAGTTTGATAGTTTACGTTGGTATTTGGAAATTGGCTGCCCGTCTGTAAGGAAGACATTTTACAAACATCAGATCAATTAACACACCTTTCACACCTGCACTTGTTATTAGTTTGAACTGTGTATGTGAAGATGTACAAGCATCGGGAATATGTGGAACTTTATGAGAAGGATCTGGCCAAATGGGCACTGCTACGCAACGTCAACACAGTGGTGAAACAGAGCACACTGCTGCCGGTACGCATCTCTGTGTGTGTCTGTGTGTGTCTGTGTGTGTGTGTGTGTGTGTGTGTTAAGTTTCATGAGTCATAATTGTATGTCTTTATTTTGGGATCAGGGTTCCGTAAGACAGGTGCTTAAATTCCTTGTTTCATGCATCAAATATGAATTATTTGTGCATTTGTGTGTGTGTGTGTGTATGTGTTTGTGTGTGTGTGTTTGTGTGTGTGTTTGTGTGTGTGTGTGTGTCATATGCTGTCTCATCTAACATTTCGTGACAGCAAAAATAATGATGCATGAATCACAAGAATGTGGTTGTCTGTTTTGACTCTGTTCGGCGTTATGAATCATAATTATATACCTGAAAACGTTGTTTAAGTTTTAAAAGTGTGTGTGTATGAATGTGTGTGCCTGTGTCTGTCTGTCTGTCTGTCTGTCTTTCTGTCTTTCTGTCTGTCTGTCTTTCTGTCTTTCTGTCTGTCTTTCTGTCTGTCTGTCTGTCTGTCTGTCTTTCTGTCTGTCTGTCTGTCTGTCTGTCTGTCTTTCTGTCTGTCTGTCTGTCTGTCTGTCTGTCTGTCTGTCTGTCTGTCTGTCTTTCTGTCTGTCTGTCTGTCTGTCTGTCTGTCTGTGTTGTTGCATGTTAAAATCCGTGGCACAAAGGCAACAGATTAGTAGCTAACAGTGCTTTAAAGACAGGGTTGTTAATGTTGACAGCTAGCATTATT
>NC_048409.1:28261495-28263155 GCF_013103735.1 Etheostoma cragini
CTCGGAGCTCCGCCCCTCAGAGCAGAGCTCTTTCTTTTCTTTGCCTTTTTGGCAGGGAGGGCAGTTGCAAGTATCTGTGGTAGTAGCAACTTTTCCTCCATCCTCCAGTAGACTTACAGTAGCTCTGGCGGCTATAACGCACATTGAGCTCAGGCTCGTAAACGGCATGGGTAGAGCATACGCAGCGTGACAAAGAGACATTTTATTGGTTCTTTCCAGTCCCATTTTCAGAGATGTACCTTTCAAGTCCATAGGAAAGGTGAAAGTTTTATACTCAAAATGGTTGACAGTTGAAGGTATTTTAATGCTTCTGATGTGTAGATATCTGCTCCATGCATTCCCCCCTCTGAACATCTACTAACCCTTCTTTCCTCTGTCTGCTGGTTAGATGTCCTCCCTGTCCACATCAACAAATTCCTGGTATACATTTTGTGTTTTTTGTCCTTTTCAAAAAGCTTCCAGTCCCAGAAGGACTGCCTGTCTGGACCAGGTGATCATCCAGGGTTCCCTTAGCCCTTTTCACACTGCACCATTTATTTGAATACTATAATTAATTTACTGCTCCCAATGTACAAGGTCCAATTAACGTAGTAATAGAAGCAAAGGTCAGCCCATACAGTTGCTGTAGAGTAGGATGATACCGTAGGAGGCCTTTAACCCACAGTCTGACTTTGGTTAAAAGGGTTTACACGTCTCCAGATTTCGTTAAACCTGGTCTAGGTGCAGTGTGAAAATGGTTATGATTCAGTTGATTTTAATCATGGGTTCAATCATGTCACATGCTGTAATAAAGCCGTTGTTTCTGCGTGCTTCTAATTTCTCTTCTTCTAATTTGACATCAGTTATTCTTAATCTGATTTGACATTTTGATTCTTTCTCCGACTGTGATTTGACTAAATTCTGATCCCAGTCCTGGTCATGGTTTTAATTTTTGATTCCTTTCCAGGGCGACTATGTGTGGTTGGACTTGAAGACTGGTCGGGAGTTTGAGGTGCCAATCGGTGCTGTAGTCAAACTCTGTGACTCGGGACAGATCCAGGTGCTGGACGATGAAGGAAACGTAAGTTTGACATTGACCTTTTTGTACATACATTTTTGTTATGCTTGGTTGAGAAAAAGGTTTGTTTATGTTGTGGGGAGCATGCTGGTTCTCAAACAATTTTCAATAATGTACTCCTTTTGAAATGTTTCTTCCCCTGACCACACCAAAACATTTAGGTAAACACCCTTTGTACATAAAAAGTAATGCATTTGTATGCATTTCATGTATTTATTGCTGTATGAGCTGCATTGACTGCTGCTGTATAAACATGCTCAGGTCCACATAGGGAGGAGGTCAGGGTTCATAGTTGGGTCCTAAAACCCAGGGCTTCCGGGTGGGGGGGCCGAGTTTGTGACCCAGGAGAAGTTAAGGGGGAAAACACAAGACTTTCACCCAGGAAATGTGTGTTCATGTCCCGGGAGAACTACTCAGGAGGACCGTTGTTTTAATACCAGCCAAGATCTTTTTTCTAACCTTAAAGGTCCCATGCCATGAAAATTTCACTTTATGAGGTTTTTTAACATTAATATGCGTTTCCTCAGCCTGCCTATGGTCCCCCAGTGGGTAGAAATGGTGATAGGGTGTAAACTGAGCCCTGGGGATCCTGCTCTGCCTTTA
>NC_048409.1:28263373-28269716 GCF_013103735.1 Etheostoma cragini
CCCCCCCCCCCCCCCCCCCCCCCCCCCCCCCCCCCCCCCCCTCCTCCTCAAAAGCTACAGACTTCGAAATGGCACATCCTAAGGAAAGCTCATTATGGGGCTGGCTGTAGTGGCTCTACTTCTGCACCATGGCTGGATTTTAGGAAAGAGACTTCAGATACAGTATTAGGGACCACTAAGGTCTATATAAAGAGACTTCAGATACAGTATTAGGGGACCACTACGGTCTTTATAAAGAGACTTCAGATACAGTATTAGGGGACCACTAAGGTCTTTATAAAGAGACTTCAGATACAGTATTAGGGGATCATTAAGGTCTATATAAAGAGTCTTCAGATACAGTATTAGGGGACCACTAAGGTCTTTATAAAGAGACTTCAGATACAGTATTAGGGGACCACTAAGGTCTATATAAAGAGACTTCAGATACAGTATTAGGGACCACTAAGGTCTATATAAAGAGACTTCAGATACAGTATTAGGGGACCACTAAGGTCTTTAAGAGACTTCAGATACAGTATTAGGGGTCTATATGAAAACATCCAAAGAGCACCATTCATGGGACCTTTAACGTTGTAATGTCGTTTTGGTGCATGAACTTAATTAATTTGCATAAACTGTGCGCCACATGACATGACGTCACCTTTTGTCGGCAAAACTCAACTGCAGCGAGTCCAAAGTGTCAAAATGTCCAAGGCCAAAGATTGTAAAATTTACTCACATCCCCATCCTCCACCAGGAGCACTGGATCTCCCCCCAGAATGCCAGCAACATCAAGCCAATGCATCCCACCTCCATCCACGGTGTGGAGGACATGATCCGCCTGGGAGACCTCAATGAAGCAGGAATCCTCCGCAACCTCCTCATCCGATACAGAGAAAAACTCATTTATGTGAGTACACCGTCTTCCCTCAGTGAGGCATCTGGTCACCACTGTTTTAAGCATTCTTGCTACTTCAATTTGTTCCATATTCTTGCAGACCACCACTGATCCCTTAAGAAAATCCCTTAAAACTAGATGACCCCTCAACTTGTTGGGTGCATCATGGGAATATGGATCATCTATATCAACCAGTTATGTAACAGCAGATAAAAATGGCAGTCAGACAGCTCATATCAGTAGACGTATCACAAATGTGGAGAAGAAATTCACACATTTGAGTTTTATTTCCTACTTTTGACTTTATTTTTGCACTCTTTCCCGCTATTTCTGTCTTGATTTAAAGGCAGTACAAGCCAAGAACAATCTTTTTATCAACATTATGCCAATAAAGATGGTAAAAATATTTGTGGGAAGATTGGTCAAGAGCCAAAGGCTGCTGATCAACTGTCATGTTAACTGGGAAAAAAGGGTGTGTGGCAGTAAGAGTGGCCTGTATTGTAAAATATGTGTGGTTGTGTGTGTGTGTGTGTGTGTGTGTGTGTGTGTGTGTGTGTGTGTGTGTGTGTGTGTGTGTGTGTGAGAATGCACAAACATGTGGATGCATGTGCGTATGTGGTCACAGCTATTGTGAGACAATGCTTGTTTCACTTTTATCCAGATCTTGAAAGGTCTTTACCAACACTTCTCAACATTATCTCACAAATCCAACCCGAGCCGTCTGCTCTGTTTTTCTGCTCTCATCTCAATGTCTTGCATCTTTATTCTTTCTCTTGTCCTACTTTCTATCCTTCTTCCTTACTTCCTTTTCCTGTTTCCTCTTTAGACAAACTGTGGTGGCAGGGTAAGTCAGCTCCTACATCAAGCCTAGCTTCTCGGATTGAGAGAGATCAGACCTCAGCTGAAAATAATGCACACAACGTATTTAATGTAACACCTGCATGACCTCAAAAACTTTCCTATTTAACTGTTTCTGTAAACTGCTTGTATGTTGCATGTTTTGAATGTTTCATTATTCTTAATGGATTTAAATTAACAAAGAAATCATGGGTTTAATTGCCAAATGTTTAACTGAACTAAACTCTTAAACTTGTGCATGATTAATCTCATAAAGCAGAATGTGGTCAAATTCTTTAAAATGAAGCCTCATGTGCTCACAGTGAAGCCAAGAAAACACAGCATGTTTGGACTTAAAGCCAAAATTAAATGGGCTTGCAGTGTCATGTTTCTGCTGGACAAGTCCAAATGCTTTGCAGGACTGGTTCTCTCAGGCTTAGTGGTAACCAAGCTCAGTGCCGCCGCCTGCGTGCATGTTGATTTGTTTCCAACATGGCCGTCTGTTCTCTTGTATCGAACACTGAGACGATCTCGTTGTCATCCTTCACCATCAGAATTACAAGACCTCCGTCACCTCATCCACCCTCCGCTGGCCCTATGCTGAAAGAATCTAGATTGTTTAACACGCATTTGATTTTATATTTGACTGGATTTTCATTCCAAGAATGAAATTATTTGAAAACAAATGAACATTACTCTACATATTACTCAGAGTTGGCAGATAGATTGCCCTCAGTCCAGGAAATTTGATCTACAGTACATTTGGATTTGAATGAATTATTCTAGTAGGCTTTTAAATTTAGGTCAAAATAATTACTTGTACTTTATTTTTTTCCATTTTAGGATACTTTATACTTCTACCTGACCAATTAAGTGGTAAATGCTGTATTGCTCTGTATATTTTGCAGTATATATATGTATATGTATATTTTGTAATATATATTATTTTAAATTATTAACATACAATCTACAGTTAAAACAATCTCAATCTTTTTAGGAATTGAGTTTTATTTTCCCTAAAATATTGCCGGTGTTGTAGAAATATTTCAGCATGTTTCAACGCAAATCATGTTGTTTTGGTTCTGACTATTTCTCTACATTGCAAAAATACTGCTAAAATAATTTGTGGTTTATATAAAGTGACATGTTTTTTTCAGCTTGTCTTCAAGTTTGTCCCAAGCTTAAAGGGTCTGCATACTTTTACAACCCCTGCTGTCCAGCATGTCTTGATTATTTGCATGAAATGGCTCAAACTGGCTCAAAATTGTAGGCAAATTGCAGCTTCAGTCCAAATCAGTCAGCATCACATCGGCCTTAAAAAGCCCTGAATCAGTCCATCCTTTGCCTCTGTGTGTAGACGTACACCGGCTCCATCCTGGTGGCCGTCAACCCTTACCAGGTGCTGCCCATCTACAAGGCCGACCAGATCCGCCTCTACACCAACAAGAAAATTGGTGAAATGCCGCCCCACATCTTTGCCATTGCTGACAACTGTTACTTCAACATGCAGAGGAACAATCGCGACCAGTGCTGCATCATCAGGTAGGAAAGAGCTCAGGCTGCGACTAAAAGTTAAATCTAAATCTCCAATGTGTGACAAACATCTAATTTTAGCCATGATGTGTGTGTGTGTGTGTGTGTGTGTGTGTGTGTGTGTGTGTGTGTGTGTGAGATAGTGGTGAGTCTGGAGCAGGGAAGACAGAAAGCACCAAATTGATCCTTCAGTTCCTGGCAGCTATCAGCGGTCAACACTCGTGGATCGAACAGCAGGTCCTGGAGGCCAACCCTATACTGGAGGGTAGGAACTCTCACACACACATGTACATAGACGCACACATTACACAATTACACATGTAAATAGACTTACACATTACACAATTACACATGTACATAGACGTACACATTACACAATTACAGATGCACATAGACGTACACATTACACAATTACACATGCACATAGACGTACACATTACACAATTACACATGTAAATAGACTTACACATTACACAATTACACATGTACTGTACATAGACTTACACATTACACAATTACACATGTACATAGACTTACACATTACACAATTACACATGTACATAGACTTACACATTACACAATTACACATGTACATAGACTTACACATTACACAATTACACATTACACAATTACACATGTACATAGACTTACACATTACACAATTACACATGTACATAGACGTACACATTGCACAATTACACATGTACACATAGACGTACACATTGCACAATTACACATGTAATTTCCTGGCAACCCTAACCACAATCAAGCTATCCCCAGCTAACTGGTCTTTTTGTCTGACATGTTTTTTTTTCACAAAGGTAGCCTGAATCGGGGACACATATATGTACACACACACACACACACACACACACACACACAGATTCCAATTACATCATTATCACTGGTTTCAATTGTGTCTCTTTTCTCTTTTCAGCTTTTGGCAACGCTAAAACAATCCGCAACGACAACTCATCTCGTTTTGGAAAATACATCGACATCCACTTCAACAAGAGAGGAGCCATCGAGGGAGCCAAGATAGAGCAATACTTGCTGGAGAAGTCCAGAGTTTGTCGACAGGTATGGCACAAAATGGTAACACTTGTTCACCTGCTCGAAGTTTAAACTCTTCAGGAGTTAGACTATGTGAAGAGAAATCCTGTGGTGGTGTAACACTGGACACTTGGTTATTTTAACCGCTGTAAGAGCATTGTATTTGCTCCAGCAGCATGGTGGCTCAGTAGTCAGTACTGATGCCTTACATCAAGGTAGTAGGCCCTGCATGGTTCGATCCCCGGTTTGATCCTAGGTTTAAATCCCAGTCCGGGCAGGGCCTGTCTGTCTGTTTATTGCATGTTCTCCCTGTGTTTCCGTGGGTTTTCCTCCAGTTATTCCCTTTTCTTCCCACCATAAAGACATGCATGCTTGGTAACTCCTGCCATTGCCCTTGACTATGGCTGCCCACTTGTCCTAACAAATTAGGACGGGTTAAATGCAGAGACAACATTCAACTGCATATTGTGTGTGTTGCATTGAATTTCCCTTGTCTCTCACTCTCTCTCTCTCTGCAGGCCCACGATGAGAGGAACTACCACGTCTTCTATTGCATGCTGAAGGGAATGACTGCAGATGAGAAGAAGAAACTGGGGCTAAGCAAGGCCACCGACTACACCTACCTGACCATGGTGAGTAAAGTGGCCTCTTCATCCTCATGCAAGGTGTCTGTCTGTCTGTCACGTCTTTATCAACCTGTTAGCTGCAGTCAGTGAACAGTCAACACATCCTGACGCTCAGTCAGTGCACAAAAATAAGCTTCACAGGAAATCCAACCTTCAAACACTAAACAGAGAAGATGTGATAAGAAACTGAGAAATCTAAAAGCTAAAAAAACAACAATTAAAATATGGGATTAAAGACAAAACACCCATTTTGAATGTTACCACTTCATCGAATGGGTGTTGTCAGTGGTTATTAGCATCATATACATACTGTTGGTTAGAAGAGGCCTGCTACACCTACTAGTTGTAGGTTAAGAAGCCGGTTATTATTTAATTACATGGTCGAGGTCATTGTCATGGTCGTCAGGACTTATTCGCGTCCCTTTCTGGGAGTTTGGGAAAAGAAAATGACTGTTACTTGGTTAGGTCCAATTAAAAAAACAAACTAGTTAGGTGTTATAAAGGGTTGTGGTTTACATCATTATATAAGAAAGTTAACTTAAAGCTTTAATAAGCTTAAATTTTTGATATTAATAAACGTCCGTTACAGTCGAGCCGTCGCCAAATGAGTTGCTATTTAAGACTTGAGTCTTGAGTGAAGATAATGATTTCTTCTGAACAGTCTATCAAGTTTTTTTAATCCTCTGTGTCCTCCTTGGCTACTAGCAAATGCGTGGAGGAGGGGCGACAGAAACTCCCACACACAGTCCCACACTATAGCTTTAACTAGTCTACTGTCTGTAACTTAAAAAACATTGCTGGTTTCACACGGGACACAAACCCATTCTCCTGGGTCCTAATAAAGCATTTTGATTATGAGTAATACTTGATCACCCCAAACTGAGTTCCTCTCTGTTTGTCTGCAGGGGAACTGCACAGTGTGTGACGGCCGAGACGACACGAAAGAGTACTCCAACATCCGCTCTGCAATGAAGGTACTGATTAAACCAAAACACTGATTATAGCACAGCAAAGAGACTTTAACTCCAGGTGTGTCTAATTTTATCGCTTAGTAGTTACTTAAAGTCTTTAACTGATTAAATAATACTGATGTATTTTAAGGAAGAACGTGATACATTTTATTTTTCAGTCAGGGTCCTTTTCTCTGTTCTGCAGGTACTTATGTTCACAGACAAAGAGTACTGGGAGATTTCTAAACTGCTGGCTGCTATATTACACATGGGAAACCTCACATATGAAGGTAAAGTCAAAAGAATTACAATTAACAACACACAATGTATTAGTAACTAACTGTTTTCAATTCCATGTTGATGCCGCTGCTAAAATGGTCCAGCATACACTATACATGTGTGTGTGTGTGTGTGTGTGTGTGTTTGTGTGTGTGTGTGTGTGTGTGTGTGTGTGTGTGTGTGTG
>NC_048409.1:28269816-28273005 GCF_013103735.1 Etheostoma cragini
TGTGTGTGTGTGTAGGTGGATGGTAAGGATCTGATGAACTGTCTGACCAGCCGAACCTTGATCACCAGAGGAGAGACCGTCTCCACCCCCCTCAGCATGGAACAAGCTCGGGATGTACGAGACGCTTTCGTTAAGGTGCAACACTTAATATTATTATTATTAACATTATTAATCATAAATACATAACATCTGTTCACGATACATGATATTAATGTTTTCCTGTATAACCCATTGTCATGTCTGGTCTTAAATGAGCCTACTAAGATCCATTTTTAAGGAAGCTATGGGTAAACTGTGAAGTTTTCTCGTGAACATCTAACAATTAACCTGTTCACATTTCTGGCATTGTGTACATTTTGTTTTTCCACCTTGTAGAACGTAATAATATTTAAGGTATTTGAAATCCTTTTTTGTTTACATCCATGTTTATTAGCTATCAGTCTTCTTCTCCCTGCCTCTGCTGGCGTGTTGCTGCTGCTGAGCGTGTTATCTCCACCTGTAGAGCAGTGAAGGGGTGTGAAACCGTTGGCAGTAAAGTTAAGACAAACCAAAAAAAGCCTTTAAAGTTTTAAATAGTGACTTGACTGTGTGTGTGTGTGTGTGTGTGTGTGTGTGTGTGTGTGTGCGTGTGTGTAGGGAATTTACGGCCGTTTGTTCGTGTGGATCGTGGAGAAGATCAATGCGGCCATTTACAAGCCTGCGTCCTCACAGCCCAAAGCTTTGAGACGCTCCATCGGTCTTCTGGACATCTTCGGCTTTGAGAACTTCACCGTCAACAGGTACAAACACACACACACACACACACACACACACACACACACACACACACACACACACCTATGTTAACTTGCATACACTTGGGTTTAAAATATGTCTTGTATGGGATCCTAATTGGACTAAATGCAAGACTCATTGGAATCTGATCACTCAAACCTCTTTGCATGCAGCAGACATATCTATTGTAGTGTAAGCTCTAATTCGTCCTGATGCCTACCGGGAAATCCATCATCTTTGTGGTGGTTGTTTTGGGGAAAGCTTGCCTATTTTATGACAAGGTGGACAAAGTGTTGCGTGACCATCTATCGTTTTGTATAATGGAAGATGTGTTGGATTCTGCTGAAAACAATTTCTCTACTGACACAACCGCTAACGACAGGCGAGAGTGTGGACGGGTCTTTTGACCTTTTGACCTTCTAGCCAAAGCGAAGTGGGCAGCAACAAAACCTGAACACCAGTGACCAGCTGGAGAGTCTACCTGTATCTGTCTACCTGTGTTCGGATTACCAAAACACAGTTAAAAAAAGAAGCGTAAACAGGGTCGTAGACTTACATTAATTTCCCTGAGCATTCCCTAAACTCGCCTGGCGAAGTTAACTTGCATGATCATGAATACATTGTGCAACATATTAGATTAGATTAGATTAGATTAGATTAGAGTCAACTTTATTGTCATTACACAGGTATTCTACCTGTGTAATGACAACAAAATGCAGTTCAGGTCTAACCAGAAGTGCAATAGCAGCAGTTGCAGGATATAAACTGGTTCATAAGTGTAGGACATGGATAAATATATACTGGATAATATATACTGGATAAATATAGAAATGAATACTATTATAAACAGAACTTTACAGGTAGATTTGTCCTATGAATATAATATATACATAAGTGTATTGTGAACAAGATTTACAGGTGAATATGTACTATGAATATATACAGATGGCTATTAATATAAACAGAATTTTTACAGACAGATATATATAATAATTTTAGGCTAAAATAAGTAGTGTAACAATGATTTAAAGGTAGTACAAGTAAAGTTTGGGCATAAGCTATCCAAATTAAAGTGCAGTGGAAAGGAATTGCATATTACAGTTAAAATACACTATTGTATAATTTAAGGAAATGATTATTATATAATTTTACATTAAAATTCTATTATCATAACAATAGAGTTTTATAGGATTAATCACAGTTAACCTGACAGTATGCATTGATTTTGAGTTTCCTATTATCAGATTTGTTCTGTTTTCAGTACATACATCTATCTATCTGTGTATCAACTTGAAATGAAGCTGTTATCCTAATTTCAGTATATGTCCCATTAAACTTCTTCCTTTCACCGTCTTGTCAGAGCAACTGAGAGTAACGTTCTTTTGTCCTCATTTTCTTGTCCCTTCTCGCCGTCCGGCCTGCAGCTTTGAGCAGCTGTGCATCAACTTCGCCAACGAGAACCTGCAGCAGTTCTTCGTCCGCCACGTCTTCAAGCTGGAGCAGGAGGAGTACAACCTGGAGAACATCAACTGGCAGCACATCGAGTTCACCGACAACCAGGACGCGCTGGACATGATCGCCATCAAACCCATGAACATCATCTCGCTCATCGACGAGGAGAGCAAGTTCCCCAGGGTACGTAGGCTCAGATTGTGCAGGGGGGGGGCGCAGGTAAATCCTGCTCCGGTCTCGGGGTTCAGTCAGTTAGTCAGAATCTCAGATGTTGATGTGTGAATCATCTTTATTACGTAGGATATATCCTAGAGGCAAAGTGGTCTGGATCAAGCTGTCACAGCGCCCCCCTTCCTATGTCTGGCTCCTTTGCTCTTGCACCCCTGGTCTTATTCACTAAGGGGGGCGGTCGGGGTCTCCAGGTCCCAGTGGTGTCATGTGTTCTTGTGCTTATTTCGTTATCCATTCAGTTGGAATGTGACTGAAAGTTTATGACCCTCAGTTCGGGACCTGCAGAGCAAAAGATCAGTTGGGCTGTAAAGAGGGACTGGAACCAGACATTTAGGAGAATGTACCAGAACATCTTATGTTATAGAACAGAAGTATTGAAAACAAAACAACTTAATGCATGACCAACTTGTCTTCATTTAAGTTGAAAAAATCCTTTTGCCTTTTAGCTTAAATGTATAATGCAAATCAGACACAATGTTTAAGCACATGCAACATTTTAAATTCCAACGAGGGTCGCCGTCCCCGTGAGGTCGACCCTGTCGAGACAACCCGTTCTCACTCCAAATGAGTCAAATATGGACATTTGGGCAGTGGTTGTCCGGGTGTGATGCAACGGAAAAGGCGTCCTTCGGCGTGTGTGTAGAACGTCCCGGGAAGAGCAGCATCTAGACGGGGTTTAGAGAGTAGTGTGTTAGGGGGAATCACGCATGGGCAGGTTGGTCGGGGGGGGGG
>NC_048409.1:28273105-28277335 GCF_013103735.1 Etheostoma cragini
TTTTTGGAAAAAGTCTGCAATGAAACAAAGAGTGAAAAATTTAAAGGGGTCTGAATACTTTCCGTACCCACTGTATGTTGCATTTTACTGCTGTAGATGTTTAATGTTGTTTAGAGTTATGCTGATGTATATTATGTTGGTAGTTTAATCTACAGCAATGCATCATATTCCATAATCATCATTTGTTTGTCAACTGTGACTCAACTTTTCATGTTGTCAGAAAAACAGCCGTTTCAGATATCTAGCAATGCTTTTTCGAGCTGATCCTAGAAGCTTTTTAAAGACTTTATTTTGAAGATTTTATTTTATAGACTTCATCCTTCAGTTTATCACGAACATTCAACTTCAACACATCTGGAGATTCGAGGTTTTCATTGTACAGGAAAAACTACTACTGTCCTGTCAGACAACATTAGTGGTGTAAAAACTACTATATTTACCTCTGAGATGTAGTGGAGTAACGTTAGAAGTATAAAGTAGCATAACGTACATACTGCACTATACTATATATTATACTATACTAATACTGCACTACGTTCAACCTGCATTATTGGTTTATTTACATTTAGCATACTATTTAAGCAGTTGCACATTTTGTTTTCCCATCCTGTATGTATTCAAGTATTTGTTCTTATATTTTATTCATATTATCATTATTATTTCATGTATATTGTATGTATGTATATTTTATCCTAGTATTTCATTTATGTGTGTTTTGTGTTGTATTGACTAATGTACATGTGCAGCTGTAACACCATTATTTCCCATTATTTCGGGATCAATAAATATCTATCTATCTATCTATTAAATGGAAATGCTCAAGTAAAATACAAGTACATCGACATTTGAGTAGCTACCAATAAACTTTGTTAAATTCGACCACCGCAGCCTTATCTTGAATAACGGTGCTGCTAATTTAACATATTATGACATCTTTCTTTATCCTAAATATCTGTTATGTGAGTCCAAAAAAACTTTGAACTTTTAGGAAATCTGCTGATTTTACCGAGAAGTGCAGCTAGCTAATCTCTCCTCTCAGCACAATGTTAGCCTCGCGACGTGCCTAGCTTAGCTTAGCTAAGCTTAGCTTAGCACAATCACTGTCAGGGTAAACAGCTAGCCTAGCTCCATTAAACCTCTATTTAACACGCAAAAAACAAAAACAAAAAAAAATTGGTTTAGTGAGTAAGTACCGTAGTTAAACTGAGTTCTGGAGCTATTTATTGACCAATAACAGCTATGCCAGAAACCCGCTAGCTTGCTCTCTAAAACACTCTCCTCTATATTCAAGTTAACATTAGTGTTAGCTACATCTGATTGTGTTACCCGGTGACTTAGCGTTAGCTAGCTACCCTTACCGTGACCTAACTTTGGCTAACGTTACAGGGACTTTTGTTTACTAACTAACTAGCAAGCTAGCTACCTATCCGGCTAACTAACTAACTAACAAACCAACTACCTAACTAGCATTATTGTAAACAAACACCAAGTCAACAGCGTGATTAGAGCCAAGTTAACAAAGTTAGCAAATTTATTGAACCGCCGTTTGTTTTATTTTGAAAGCTTTCGCCGGAAATGTCTATGTTTTTCTCTCTGTCTTTACACTAAATAAACGGAAACACGTTTACTGCCCTCCAGTGGTCAAAGTAAGGAACTGCAACGCAATCAATTCCTGTTGTCGTTGTTGATGTTTTCAAAGTGCCCAAGTCCCTATTGGTGTAATTACTACACTTGACACATTTATTAGTTAAATATGTATTTAAAAAGTTTATTTAAGTACAGTTTACCGGTCTTGATATTACATACTACATCGGTTGACTGTAGAATCACGAGTAAGCTATCTACTGCCCTCTTGTGGTCAAAGTAAAGAAGTACATCACTGTGATGCGTCAAGTTAGACACGCTAACGTAACAACATAGTTCACACCTCCGGTTAAAACAAAACAAAAAGACAGACATGCAATTATTCTCTTGTAGCGAACTGATAAATCATTTTTATACTGTACATATTTACATCGTAAATAATTAAAATTTAAAAAAAGATTATATGATTAAGTCAAAGTGTCTGCCAGACAGTTTTCGAGCTAAGTTGCTAGTTGTTAATGTTTTATTGGCACTGCGTCCATCTTGTTTATTATCGGTATAAAAAAGACAGATGTCCTCATACTTATTCTTTGAGACAAACTAAAATAATTCACGTTTTCACAGAGTTGCAGTTAATAGGGGTAACCAACGGTCCACTGCTGAAACAATAATAAAAAAAGGCTAAAACTGCAAAAGACTGAAACTAACCTACAGCAGTTTATGTATGTAAATTAATCGTGGCTCTTGCATTACTACAGTTTCACGGTTTCAGACCGATATTTTAATATAAAACGACCAATCGTGTAGCTAAAAAAACAACAACCAATAAACGCAATCATTTAACTTAATAATCACGGGTTTAGTTTGAAAGAACTAACCGGAAGTGTTATCATTGATAACATGTCTAACTTTACACATCACGTTGATGTAGATACTCACTGTGACCACTAGAGGAAAGTAAACACTCGTGGTTTTAAGGTGAGCGCCACACCTGAAAACTATTAACACAGTTTTTAACAGTAATGACGCTCCTGGTGTTATTTGGGGGGGGGGGGGGGGGCAGTAGCTCAGTCTGTAGGGAGGTTGGGTAGGGGAAACAGAGGGTTGCTGGTTCAAGTCCCCATATGGACCAAAGTATAGTGGATTTGACTGATAGCTTTCAGTTCAGCTCCTGTG
This sequence comes from Etheostoma cragini, assembly GCF_013103735.1. NCBI lineage: Eukaryota > Metazoa > Chordata > Actinopteri > Perciformes > Percidae > Etheostoma > Etheostoma cragini. The sequence continues at coordinate 28,275,866 of NC_048409.1, forward strand.
CACTGTTTCTCTTGAGCAAGGCACCAACCCCCCAACGGTCCTGGCCACCTGTCCATCAACAGCTGCAACCCCCCCCCACACTCTGACATCTCTCCATTGGTGCATGTACTGAGCATGAGTGTGTGTATTTCAGGCCAGTGTGTAGTGTCTACTAGAGTAGAAAGTATTCATGTTTATGCTTTTTAAGAATAAATAGGTGTACATATTTTAGTTTCTGATGAAATTATGACAATATAGAATTGATTATGTAATTGTTATGTATTTTTCTTTTGGACCGTTATAGACTTAACTTTCTTTACATGTATAAAGAATGTTATTATGACAATAAAGAAAATAGTATCTTTGGGAATGTTTTGCAAATGTCTGTTTAAATGCAAGTTGGTGGACAGAATCTATGAATATATATTTGAAAGTTGGTATATTACTATACTATTTTAGAGCTCACAATTGACAGGAGCGTCTTTAGAAACATGAGCTGTTACTGCCCTCCAGTGGTCACGTTGAGGAACTACACCAAGACTTCCGGTCGTTACTTTCAAAATAAGTGTCCAAACTGAAAGATGAAGAGATGGAGACATGAAAAGATGAACAGATGAACATATGGAGAGATGGAGAGATAAAGAGATGGAGAGATTAACAGATTAACAGATGGAGAGATGAAGAGATGGAGAGATGGAGAGATGAAGCGATGGAGAGATGAAGAGATGGAGAGATTAACAGTTGAAGAGATGGAGAGATGAATAAATGGAGAGATGAAGAGATGGAGAGATGGAGAGATGGAGAGATGGAGAGATGAAGAGACGGAGAGATGGAGAGATGAAGCAATGGAGAGATGAAGAGATGGAGAGATTAACAGTTGAAGAGATGGAGAGATGGAGAGATGGAGAGATGAAGAGATGGAGAGATTAACAGATGAACAGATGGAGAGATGAAGAGATGGAGAGATGGAGAGATGAGAGATGAAGCAATGGAGAGATGAAGAGATGGAGAGATTAACAGATGAACAGATGGAGAGATGAAGAGATGGAGAGATGGAGAGATGGAGAGATGAAGCGATGGAGAGATGAAGAGATGGAGAGATTAACAGTTGAAAAGATGGAGAGATGGAGAGATGAAGAGATGGAGAGATGGAGAGATTAACAGTTGAATAAATGGAGAGATGAAGAGATGAAGAGATGGAGAGATGGAGAGATGGAGAGATTAACAGTTGAAGAGATGGAGAGATGAATAAATGGAGAGATGAAGAGATGGAGAGATGGAGAGTGATTAAAAGGAGAGATGAAGAGATGGAGAGATGGAGAGTGATTAAAAGGAGAGGGATGGGTTTGGTTTTACCTTCTGGGTTCTGGCAAGGAGACCTACTGAACAACCAGGAGAGTAACCACACAGAAACTGGCAAGAAGCAGCACACACAGACACACACGCACACACACACACACACACACACACGCACACACACACACGCACACA
>NC_048409.1:28277435-28281614 GCF_013103735.1 Etheostoma cragini
GGAAAATGGCTGCAATGAAACAAAGAGTGAAAAATTTAAAGGGGTCTGAATACTTTCCGTACCCACTGTACATGTGAATGCAGACATAACAGGAAAACACTACATTTAGCTGATAATACTTGATGATTTTACTTAAATAAGGTTTTAAATCCAGGACTTGTACTTGTAGTGGAGTATTTTCACTGCGTGGTATCAGTGTTTTAACTTAAGTAAATGATCTGAAAACTTCATTCTTCACTATTTTATTTGGATTATTGATTAATAAAGCCCATTTTCTGAAAGCAGTTGTTCAGTTTTGTAAGTGCTTGTTGCAAAAGATATTCAGTTCACTGTCATATTTGTAAAATAAACACATCAAATCCTCTAATGTTGGTAATTGTTAGATTAAGAATAGTTATTAGTGAATTGACTAATCGTCCATTAGTTGCAGCTCCACCCTCTCGACGTAGTTGCTGCTCCGGCTTCACTTTTAACCATTGTGTTGTTTTCCCGTCAACCATGAAAAAAAAAAACATTGTTGCTTTTCACCACATTTTTGTCACTTTTTCAATGTTTTCAATCACCTAATGTTGTAGGTGATTTTTCCATTTAAAAATTTAAAAAAATATATTTTTAATGTTGACATTTTCAGCGCTTGTTTTGATTGCCCATTTTTTGCGACAAAATAAATAAATAAGTGACTGAAAACGGGTCAATTTGACCCAAGGACGACATGAGGGTTAATTGACATTCATCTCTGAACCTGCTCTGTCAGCAAGACAAAGACTTTTATATTTAGAGACAGAAAGAGGAAAAAGGTCAGTGTCAGAACTCAGGAAGAGAGAAAGGAGTCCTCATTGTTTCTGACTGTGACACTTTCTACTCTGTGTGTGTGTGTGTGTGTGTGTGTGTGTGTGTGTGTGCGTGTGCGTGTGCGTGTGCGTGTGTGTGTGTGTTCAGGGGGCTGAGACCAGGAAGCGGTCTCCCACCCTGAGCAGCCAGTTTAAGAGATCTCTGGAGCTGCTGATGAGGACTCTGAGCGTCTGTCAGCCTTTCTTCGTCCGCTGCATCAAACCCAACGAGTACAAGAAGCCCATGGTGAGTGTCCGCTCTCTGAATACACACACAACAGGAGGGAACAAGGGGACGTTTTAGGGATATAGTCGTTCTGATGGACTATCGATTAAGTTGACAAGCAGCGGAAAAGAAAGAAAACCACTTTGTTACCGGTCGACTGTCTGCAGCCGTCGGCCAGCAACACATTTCTCAGCAAGTTCTCTGAGTAATTGGGTTAAAAATTATACTAAAAGTTATGTAGGGTAGACAAAATCTAATATAATAACATACTAATCTCTTCTAGTAAGCTTCATGCACAGTGATAACTCCACTTAGGTTGAATCAGCAGTTATAAAGCAGGAATATGTGTATGTTATTAATTCATATTTTTGAGGAAAATGCAGGAAGACGTTTGTATTAAAGCAGTTTTTCAACCCGTTAAATGTCTTCCTGTTATGTTGCAGATAGATTCTTAACCCTCATGTTGTCCTCAGGGCCAATGTGACCCGTTTTCAGTTTGTTCATCACAAAGAATGGGCCTTCAAAACAAAATGAGAAGGTCAAAATTAGAAATATCAAACCACTTTGGGGAAAAAAGCATCAAGAAAAGGACCCACGACATTAAAAAACGGACAAAATTGTCATAAAATGGAATAACTTTTTAAATGGTTGAAGACAACACAACGGTTAATCTGCTCCCAGTTCAGGCTGCGGTCTCACAAAATGTAGGAAAAGCTTTATATAAGTTATCTGTAACTGGGGGAAGTTGTCAGTTATTTTAACATGTGGTTACAGAATTAAAAACAAAGTTTAAGGTGCTTTTTATTTTTACATTGAAAATGGAAAAAAATACACTATTGGAATAAATACTGTCTGGTTTGAATACATTTCTCTTTGATTTATCAAATGGTGTTAAATGATGTGACACAAATAACATCTGTGAACACTGTTCTACTTCTTCTTCTGTAACAAACTAGATACTCAGTAGAAACAGGAGTAAACATGTATTCCTGACTCAATTTAGAAAGTTATTCTCGATATGACCACTTATGATTTTTTCATAGTGGATTTTTAACATGAATTATAACCCTAATGACAAAAGACAAACCCCACTTCCACTTTTTAATTGTGTTCTAGTGATAAAGATAATATTTGTCACTAGATTATGAAGTAATCGTTTTTAAAAAACCCAATTTGACCCGGGACACGAGAGGGTCCCGAAAGTGAAGACAATTCAATTAAATTTCATTTATAGTATCAATTCATAAGAAGAGTTATCTTGAGACACTTCACAGATAGAGCAGGTCTAGACCACACTCCAGAATTTACACGGACCCAACAGGTCTAGTAGATTCCTCCAGAGCAAGCAACAGTAAGACAGTGGGGAGGAAAAACTTCCTTTTAAGGCAGAAACCCAGACCCAGACCCAGACCCAGACCCAGACACACAGACCCAGACCCAGACCCAGACCCAGACCCAGACACACAGACCCAGACACAGACCCAGACCCAGACCAAGACCCAGACCCAGACCCAGACCCAGACCCAGACCCAGGCTCTTTGTAGGCGGTGTCTGACTACCGGTTGGCGTTAAAATGAAGACGGGCAATAACAGTCCCAAAAAATAGTAGTTTGTAGTAGATATTTGTACGAGGGTTAAATCCCTTTTGAGACAACACCTGAAGTATCCCCTGACTGTGGAGGTCAGTGAACGCCCCTTCCTGTCACAGTGTGTGTGTGTGTGTGTCTGTAGTTGTTTGACAGGGAGCTGTGTGTGCGTCAGCTGAGGTACTCGGGGATGATGGAGACCATTCGGATCCGCCGCGCAGGATACCCCATCCGCTACACCTTCGTTGAGTTTGTGGACCGCTACCGGGTCCTGATGCCCGGAGTCAAACCAGCGTACAAACAGGTAGACGGGTGTTGCTCCTACACCATCTCTTGATTTTATTAACTTTTCTTTCCTTTTTTTAATCATTTGTTTGTCTTTGTGAGCATTCATGTTCTGTGTGTTAGTGTATGTGTGTAAAGGCATTCCTAATCAGACTACTATTGCCCTGCTTACCTGTATCCTGACCCATTTTACCCCATTTCATTTAACCTCAATGATGTCTCTTTGTGGGGGGGTGGGGGGGGGGGGGGACTGGGTGTAAATCCTACACCTGTTAATACCTTGTGTCACAGATTGACTCTCTGTATGGTTTCATTCTATAGATGAGGTGTATTATGTATCTGTTATGTTCAAAATCCCATAAACAAATCATACAAAAAAACAACAACAGGTAGATACTGTGTGTGTGTGTGTGTGTGTGTGTGTGTGTGTGTGTGTGTGTGTGTGTTCGCAAGTAAAAGTTACGACACAAATCTCTCTCTCTCTCCCTCTTTGGTTCTGCTGTTGTGTCTCTCGCCCACCAGGAGGACCTGAGGGGAACCTGCCAGAGGATCGCCGAGGCGGTGCTGGGCCGAGACGACGACTGGCAGATGGGAAAGACCAAGATCTTCCTCAAGGTACCGCTGCTTTAAAGAGTCCGAATCAGAACCAGAATCAGCTTTATCTGCCAGGTACGAGGACACATACGAGGAATCTTTCTTTGGAGCATCGTTACTCGCGCTGTGCTTACACAAAAAAATATAATATATATAAAGCTAATATATACACACGATATATACATACTCTAAACAGAACAATATAGAGGCATGAGTGCAATGAAGAGTTCAATAAAATTATTTAAATGTGGACCAAATAGTATTATGTTATCATATTACAATATGAACAGCATGAACAGCTCTGAAATAGGAAATGAGAATGATGAATGAATAACAAATAAGAGAGATGTGAGAATGAGAATGATGAGTAAATATTAAATAATAAATAATAAGTGAGATATGAGAATGGGAATGATGAGTAAATAGTAAATAATAAGTGAGATATGAGAATGGAAATGATGAGTAAATAGTAAATAATAAATAATAAGTGAGATATGAGAATGGGAATGATGAGTAAATAGTAAATAATAAATAATAAGTGAGATATGAGATATGAGAATGATGAGTAAATAGTAAATAATAAATAATAAGTGAGATATGAGAATGATGAGTAAATAGTAAATAATAAGTGAGATATGAGAATGAGAATGATGAGTAA
>NC_048409.1:28281714-28283417 GCF_013103735.1 Etheostoma cragini
GTAAATAATAAATAATAAGTGAGATATGAGAATGGGAATGATGAGTAAATAATAAATAATAAGTGAGATATGAGAATGAGAATGATGAGTAAATAGTAAATAAGTGGAATAGTAAGTGGAACCAGTGAACAGGTGCTGTAGAGACCCTGTTTACTGGGTTATGGACCAGAACTGAACCTGACGCTGTGGATCAGAAGTCAGCTGTTCATCAGAGAGATGGCTTGTGGGTAGAAACTGTTCCTGTTGGTGTTGGCAAACAGCAAAGAGGAGTTTTGGGTGCGACCCGGGGCGTATCTTTTGACGTCACACACACATAAACAACAATGGCGACCCCGGTTGATGCCGTACAGACGCCGTGAGAAGTAGTATAAATAGGCAACGTGAAGTAATTCCACCCATTGTAATCAAAACAACACACATACGATTGTGTACCACTACAGGTTATGTTTATTAAATGAAGCCCCAAATGTGTCGGCAACTAGAAATCGCCACTGCCAGCTAGCTAGCGCTAGCTAACGCTAGCTCGAAGGGTTTGTTGTGACAGACCAAGTCACGGGGCAAAATACCGGCAGATGGATCTTTGTTGCCATGCCTACTGGTATTCGATCAATATCGGAAGCATGCATCTTGTGAGGCCGAATTATAAAAACACACGGGGCGTTGTTCCGGTGGTTAATAACGGCAACATACGCACTTAAATTTCAGCGTAGTAACATTTGCCAAATCCTCCCGCTCCTGTTACCTGAATGTCTCCATAGCAACTGTCCACTCAAAGGGAAAATGCGTGGAAAAAAAACGTCTAAATATGTAGAATATAGAATAAAAAGTATACATAGATACATACATACCGGCACGAGACGATGTGTTCTGGAGTCCTTTTTTACCTTTATTTCACCATCATTGCACCTTTAATAAAGGGGAACAGGAGACGGAGAATACCTCGCAGCTCTCCCGCTGTAACTTTGGTTAATTTAAGTTCTTCTCAGCTTCCTGTCAGCTGGACGCAGACCGGTCACTCTCCTCCGACCTCTCTCATTATGATGCTTTTAGGACTGTAGCTGTTTCTCGCACCGTTGTCTGTGAATCTCAGAGACTGTTATGGGGAAAATCAGGATTACTAGCAGTCTCTAGAGGCTTGATATGATCAAACCTCTTCACAAAGTCTGGAGGCATTTATAATCATAATAATAATTATAGTAATAATGAAAATAATTATCTTTATTTAGAGAGCACTTTTCAAAATACACGTCACAAAGTGCTTCACTAAACAGAGCAGTCATGGAAACATTTGGTTTTATTATACCTATAAAAACTATAAAAATAATGAAGAATAGTAAAAACATTTTTAAAAAAAAGAAATAAAACCTCAAAGGAGGTTGAAGCTGAAAAAGATCAGGAAAGGCTCTTTGATAAACGTACATTTTAAGAAGGGACCTAAAGGAGACCACGGACTCATCTGACCCGATGTGATTGGCTGATTTGATATTTACTATAATAACCAGGTGTGCCTAATGAAGTGGCTGCTAAGTGTAATTATAGTGTAATTAAAACACATAACACAAAGGAGACCTTGCTTATGGACCAGCTCGTCCATTGTTTCAGGTTCAGATGTCTGCTGACAGGAAAGTGTGTGTTCTGGTTTCCTGCTCTGTGTGTGTGTGTGTGTGTGTGTGTGTGTGTGTGTGTGTGTGTGTGTGTGTGTG